>NW_019154124.1:17398558-17419158 GCF_002288905.1 Enhydra lutris kenyoni | reverse complement strand
CAGCAGGCAGAGAGAGAGGAGGAAGCAGGCTCCCCGCTGAGCAGAGAGCCCGATGCGGGGCTTGATCCCAGGACTCTGAGATCATGACCCGAGCCGAAGGCAGCGGCCCAACCCACTGAGCCACCCAGGCGCCCCCTTATGTCTTTTTTAAATAAAAATTTTATATGCATGCATTCAAAGTTTTACTTTCTGGAGAAGTCTGACAAAAAAAAATAGTTAGGGGTGCCTAGGTAGCTCAGTCGTTAAATGTCTGCCTTCAGCTCAGGTCATGATCCCAGGGTCCTGGGATCAAGTCCCGCATCAGGCTCCTGGCTCGGCAGGATGCCTGCTTCTCCCTCTCCCACTCCCTCTGTTTGTGTTCCCTCTTTCATTGTCTCTGTCAAATAAATACAATCTTAAAAAAAAAAAAAAAAAGTTAAAGTTTTTCTAGGGATAAAGTTTTGAAATATTTTTAGGGTAAAGAAGGCTATTTTAAATAGGTCAAAGTTTTAAGAAAAACTATTTTTGGTTTGCAAAACTACTGAATACACTAAGTAGTAAGCAAACTGATTTTTAAGTTGTAAATATATTAATCTCTTAAGATCATCTTTTTTTTTTTTTTCCTCTCTTAAGATAATCTTAAGTCCCCCAAGCATCTAACATGCACACAGCATTGATCTTGTGTCTTTTTGGGTGTTTTTGTTTTTTTTTTTTTCTTAAGATTTTATTTATTTATCTGAGAGAGAGAGAGAGGGAGAGAGCACAATCAGAGGGAGCTGCAGGCACTGGGATCATGACCTGAGCCAAAGGCAGACGCTCAACCCACTGAGCCACCCAGGAGCCCAACAGTGATCTTGTTCTATGTCTGCTTTTCCACATGTTTCCTTGGGGAAGTGGGTGGTAAAGGGAAATGTGGGGTGGATCTGGAGAAGAGGAAGAATAAAAGACGTCTGTTACTGTGAAGACAAGGTTCATAAGCTTGTTTCTAACCCAGAGGAATCTTTAAATCCTGCCAAATGTCTGGACCACCATGAAGTCCCTTCAGCTACTTCAAGGACGTCGGATATCAGGAAATACTATCAAAATCACTTCACTCAGATAATGAAGCTACTGATTTGGCGCGTTCTGGTGGGGTTGGAGGGGGCTGGAGCGCGTCTCCAGAAATCCACGGGAATCATTCCCAACAGCAGCTCTCTAAGGCCCCTCTTGTTCCTTCCCACTGCCACGCCTTTGCCCCAGCGGTTGGCCTGGCCTGCAAAGCCCTCCTCGTTTCTCAGCGCCGACAGCCTGCTTTCCTGGTCCACCTGCACCGCTGAACTTCAGCTCGGATCCAGCTTCCTCCTGCGGGACCCCTGGACACTTCATGTTTCAACCACCTCAGTTTTACCTTTATTGACGCATACACCGTCTTGTTCTGTTTCTAAGTCTCGCACTGCCATTTCTAGTTCGGTCACTCGTACTGGACAAATCTTGGGACTGGCAGGGGGACAGAGAGCGAGCGGGCTGCGGCGAGCCGCGGAAGCGTCCCACACTGCTCCGGGGGCCAGGGCGGCCTCGCCCCTCGGCGGCCTCGCCCCTCTTTCCGGTCCGGGCGGCGCGCGCTCACGTGGCTGGAGGGCGGCGGCGCGCACGGCGTAGAAGCTCGGCGCCAGGTGAGCGCGGTGGGTGGGGTGCGAGGGCGGCGGGGGTCTTGCGCGCGGAGTCGGAGGCCGGGATCCGGTCCCTGCGACGCACGCTGCGGGGGTGCGGGGCCAGGCCCGACTGGTGGGGAAGGATGGGGGGAGGACCCCGGGCCAGCGCTGCGCGGGTTCGTGGAAACTCGGCAGGTTGTGGACAAGCTGGCACACCGGCAGCTTTTCCCCTAAATGCTAGTTTAATGGCGTTTTCTCACGTTGAAAAAATAAGGAATAGATTTGAAAAATTCTGTTTCTGCCGCTTCCCCCTCCTCCTTTTATTTTTCCTATTAGTCTTAAAACTACGGCGCATTAAATGCAGTGTAGCGTCCTGCAACAGAAAAAGGACATCAGTAGAAGTGGGAAAATTCTCATAAAGTTTGGGGTTTAGTTAATGGCATGAATCAATATCAGCTTATAGGTTTTTTTTTTAACATTTTTTATTTATTTATTTGAGAGAGAGAGACAGTGAGAGAGAGCATGAGCGAGGAGAAGGTCAGAGGGAGAAGCAGACTCCCCGTGGAGCTGGGAGCCTGATGCGGGACTCGATCCGGGGACTCCAGGATCATGACCTGAGCTGAAGGCAGTTGCTCAACCAACTGAGCCACCCAGGCGCCCTCAGCTTATAGTTTTGATCATTGTACCCTAATATTAACAGAGGGGTCTCAGCAAAGGGTATACAGGAAATCTCTGCACTGTCTTTGCAACGTAATGTAAATCTCAAATTATTTTCACAAAAAGTTGAAAAACAAAATGTCAGAGCAGGATGTAGCAGGCCATTGTTCACCAGGGTAGGCCCACGATAGTTCCTCTTTGCCGAGCCTGATAGGAATTAGGTGTCTGTTTGACCAACCTGTTTGCTAGGGCAGGAGTTGTCAGGCTAGTGGGTGTGGATGCTTCTAGTCCAAGTTTTCTGGGCAGGAGTCTTTTTTCTTTCAGTTCCGTCTATCACGTCTTTGGATACTCCTTGCAGAAGGGGCATGTGCAATAAAAATGTCAAGAAGGACTATTAAAAAGGCAGAGATGCCTGGCTGCCTCAGTCAGAAGAGCATGTGACTCTGCGTCTTGGGGTGCTGAGTTTGAGCCCCAGGTGGGGTGTAGAGATTACTTAAAAACTTAAAAAAAAAAAAAAGAACTTTTTTAAAAATGGCATGCCTGGGTGGTTCAGTCTGCTAAGCATCTGACTGTTGGTTTCTGTTAAGGTCATGATCTCATGGATCATGAGATCGAGCCCTGTATTGGGCTCCACGCTCAGTGGGAGTCTGCTGGAAGATTCTCTCCCCCTGCTCCTCCTCCCACTCACTCGCTCTAAATAAATCTTAAAAAAATAAAAAATAAAAAGGTACAATAGAGAGCTAGGAGAAATCACATCCGGCTCAGGAGCATCAGGAGGGCTACTGGAGGGAGTGTCTGTCATGAACAGAGGGGGACTTAGAGGAGAAAGCCTTCCTGTGGTGAAGAGCACCAGCAGAGGCTTGAAGGTGACTGCATAGAGGAGACCTAGGTGCAGGTGCAATCCTTTTTTTTTTTTTTTTAGGATTTTATTTGACAGAGATCACAAGTAGGCAGGGAGGCAGGCTGGGGGGTTGGGGGGAGCAGGCTCCCCGCTGAGCAGAGAGCCCAATGCAGAGCTTGATCCCAGGACCCTGAGATCATGATCTAAGCCAAAGGCAGAGGCTTAACCCACTGATCCACCCAGGTGCCCCAGTAGGTACAGTCTGTCTTAATGGAAGCACAGAGCCTCTCTGGGGACCAGTGAGAGCTGAAATGGGAAGTAAAAACTAAAGTCTCATTATATGTAACAGGGTGACACTTACTTTAATTATATATGCCATGGGAGCCATGGAACGTCTTAGGGTAAGAGAAGGTCATCACTAGATCTGTGCTTGGAGCAGCAGTGTATAGCATGGCTTGGAGTAGAACAACTAGGGAACTATTGGTTTAGCCCAGGAGAGGTAATAAATTCAGTAGGGCTGCAAAGATAATATCCAAAGAAGGATATGGTTTGGGGAGATTTTATAGGCCTAAAGGACTTGGTAACTGAAGGGATCAAGGAAAAGAGAACTACCGAAGTTTTGGATCTGGGTGTTTTGGAGCTTGAATGATACATATGCAGAAATAGAGGACTTGATGAGTTCTAGTGTGGGGTGGGAGGGCACTGATTTCTTTTCTGAATGTCTGTCTTTGAATTAGGGCAGGACATCCAGCTGGAAATGTGTATGTATTGGTGTTTACTGGTGGAAGCCAAATGTACCCAGCAGGGACAGAAAGAGGAAAAGGAGCCTGAGCAGGCAGTCATTCTCATAGGGCTGAGGAGCTAAGATTAACGGGGAGCCTGCACATGAGGGCGTGGCAAATGAGTTGTGTCACAGCTTATGCACAGGTAGGAGAGGCTGAGGGGCAAGTCTAGATCGTGAATTTAGCAATTAGGAAGTCAGTGATCACTTTCCAGAGAGTTGTTTGAGTGCAGATGTAGGAAGATTGCTCATCGCCTTCTGTTCATCGTATGGCTTTTCCCAAGTGACCAGAACACTGAGCCAGGAGCCAGAGATATGGCTTCTAGTTCTGGTTCTGTCACTATCTGTGTAATTTTGGGGAAGTCACGTATAGCTTGTACTAACATAGAAAAATAAAACTAGAAGAACCCTTTTATTCCTAGCAACACCTAATAATCCGTAGAACTAGTGTTCCACAGGGCACACTTTGGGAAGTGCTGATATAGAAGCAGAACTTTGGAGCCTTAAAAAAACAAAAAATCAGCTTATCCAATCCTCTCATTTAACAAAGAAACTGATACCCAAATTCCAAGTCAATGAACATTGATTTCAAATGCATTGATGGCACCCCAAATAACCCTACGAAGTAGTTAAGCTTAAACCCATTTTGGAGACTGGAAAACATGCTCCAAAAAGTTAAAGGACTTGCCCAAGATCACAGAGCAGCAAGTAGTGTAATAAAATCTGAACTCAGACCTCCTGAGTCAGGGCCTTCTCTGTCACATACCCTGCTGCCTCCCTAGTTTTCAACACTGAATCCTTTTAAAACTGCCTGACTGGAACATTAGTAACTTCAAACATTTTCCCTTTCTTAGAAGGCATCTGTTCTTTTTAAAATTATTTTATTTTTTTTTCAAGATTTTATTTATTTATTTGACAGACAGAGATCACAAGTAGGCAGAGAGGCAGGCAGAGAGAGAGAGGAGGAAGCAGGCTCCCCACTGAGCGGAGAGCCCGATGCGGGCTGGATCCCAGGACCCTGGCAGAGGCTTTTAACCCACTGAGCCAGCCAGGCGCCACCCCCCCCCCCTTTTTAAAAAAATATTTATTTATTTGAGAGAGAGAGAAAGAGAGCATGAGAGGGAAGAGGTCAAAGGGAGAAGCAGACTCCCCGCCAAGCAGAGACCCCTATGTGCGACTCGATCCTGGGACTCCAGGATCAGGACCTGAGCCAAAGACAGTCGCTTAACCAACTGAGCCACCAGGCACCCCAGGAGGCATCTGTTCTAAAAGTAATTTAGTTTAACTGAATTACATGTGAATATTAGTATATAAAAAGTGGGAGAGTACACAGCCAGCTGTTCCCAAAGTGAGATTTTTTAAAACGGTGGAGTACTGGATTGTGGGAAAGTTCATTTATGTTCACCAGTGAACAGAAAGAACCATGATACCTGAATATGTGGCACACTAAAAAATATTCTTAGCTAATCCCACGATTGCTTACTCTTTCCTCTCGCTACTTTTGTCCTTTGTGTTGACCAATTCCATTTTCTCCACTGCTGGCTGCCTAGTCCTGACCACACCCTCCTTACACAGAGGTGTGAGATTTCATTTACAAACAGGAATTTGCGATAGAGGTAAAAACACAGCTTCTTAGGGATTTTCTATCTTGACAAATAAAAATAGACAAATTTACTTATTTTGGAAATAAACTTGTAAAGGAGCCAAGATGATTTTGTAAAAATTTGGGTAAAAAATGACTTACTTTCAGTTCTGTTTGATGTTATAAATGATAGGAATGTGGTTTATTCTGATGTTAATTTCATTCAGGTTCTTCAAATGACAGAAAGCTAAGAGCTCCACAGTGTTTCTGACATTAGGGATCAGAATTCAGAATCTGGTTCTATCTCTTGTTAGCTATGTTACTTAACCACTCTGTGCCTAATTAAGTTCAGTTGTCTAGACTTAAACAGTAACAGTATTGTCTTGCAAAGTGAGGATTAAATAGAACAATCTAAGTAAAACACTTAAGTAGTGCCTAGCACACAGAAAGTAAACCACAAGTGCTATTATTACATCACTGAAAAAGAACTGGTGCTGATTTAAAGCATCTAGTTTAATAATTTGCTTAGGTAGGAGGGAACAATTTGTTCCTCAATCCAGTTAAAGGTCCCTTTTATTCATTTATTATCTTGTTCCTCAATCCAGTTAAAGGTCCCTTTTATTCATTTATTTATTTTTGCTTAAAAAACAACTGGGCCACCCAGCACCCTATGTGTGGTTTTAATAGTGGAAGAATAAGAGAAACATCTCACTAAAAAAATGCAAGACTTAGATTTAATTATTTTTTAAAATTATTATTTATTTACTTGACAGATCACAAGTAGGCAGAGAGACAGGCAGAGAGAGAGAGAGAGAGAGAGAGAGGAGGAATCAGGCTCCCTGCTGAGCAGAGAGCCCAACGTGGGGCTCAATCCCAAGACCCCGGATCATAACCTGAACCGAAGGCAGAGGCTTTAACCCACTGAGCCACCCAGGCGCCCCAGATCTAATTATTTTTTTTAAGTTCTGGTAAGCAGTTATTTAAACAGCAGGATATTTAGAGAGGATGTCAGATGTATTTATTTATTTTTTTAATGAGTCTTGAGAAAAGGAGATGTTTCTAAACAAGTACATCACAATAGAGGTTTTGAAATGCCTGGTGGTGAAAGTCCTTCTCAGCTGTACTCCGTGCAAGAGGAACAAGGCTGAGCAGTTAAGGTGCTCTCCAGCCCCTGGGCTAGGTACCTCCAGTGGTCAGTGGTCTTTCCTCAGGGAGGGCTTAGTGGTGGGCACTATAAGGCTTTTTTTTTTTAAGATTTTATTTATTTGATGGAGAGAGACACAAAGAGAGAGGGGACACAAGCAGGGGGGACTGGGAGAGAGAGAAGCAGGATTCCCGCTGAGCAGGGAGCCCGATGAGGGGCTTGATTCCAGGACTCTGGTATCATGACCTGAGCCGAAGGCAGACGCTTAAAAGACTGAAACACCCAGGCGCCCCAATAAAGCCTTTTTATCTGGAATCTTTCCTCTGGGAAGAATGGCAGGCACTTAGCTCCACAGTATGCAGAGCCTTGCTGAGGTGACTGTTTTTCTGCTGGACAGGAGAATATTTCAATGCATTTATTCGTTCCTTCATTCACTTATTTAAGAAGTATTTCTTGAGTACCAATTATGTCCCAGATACTGTCTTAGGCATTGGGAACGCAGGGATGAGCCAAACAGACAAAATATTCTCTTCTTAAAGAGCTTACTTTCCACTTAGAGCCGTGGAGCAGGTCTGGGCTTCAGCAGAGAAGTTTCAGGTTGCCCTACCTTTTGAGAGGCATCATAGGCAGGGCAGAAGCCACTCCTACTTTCCTAGACCCCACCTTAATACTGCCTTCCCCCTTTCCAGTGGTGTGATGGGGGAAAATGAATAAAATAGGGAGGGGTATGTTAGAAGGTCCTAACTGCAGCAAAAATAAAGCAGGGAAGTGGGAGGGAGAGGGGTTTGCACTTTTAGACCCCATGTCGGTCATGGAGGTGCCACTGGAGGAAAGACACAAAGGAGGTGAAGAACCAGTTGAGCGGCTGCCTGGGGAAGATCATCCCAGGTGAACTGTGTCTTCATAGAAACAGAAGGTGAACCAAGTAGAGCTAGAGGAGAGGCTCTAAGAACGCCAAGCGCCTAAAGGGCATGAAGCCCCGTGAAGGGACAGAGGCAGGTGGTCTCTATAGTCACTGCAAGTCCCAGTTTTCAGAGACTCCCTGAATTCTATGTAGCTCATAGACTGTGAAAACCATACCCTTTCGTCTCTTTTCTTGGCAGAGGCTGATCTGCTTTATCCTGATCAGGAGATTATTAGATTCAGTAAAGATTTTCCTGCTTCCTTACCATTCCCTGCAATCTTTGAAATAAGAGGTTGGATCTTTTCCTACCTAAGAGGTCCTTAAATGTTAAATGAATAGGATTGCAAGGGCAGTTTGTGTGCTGATGCCTTGCTGGGATAGTCACGCCTGTATAATGGAGAAAGAAACTTTTCTCCCCGCTAAAACCCAACTTTATTATACTGATGGTCTTTAAACTACTCTTTCTCTTAATCACAGATAACCTGCTTTCCTGATGTTGAATACAGCATCTGGCTGATGAGCAGGGTGGTGAGGCCTCCGAGTGAGGCGGAGGTTCGGACCTGGGAAACGGAAGATGATGACATGGCAGAAGGTGACTTAGGGTATGGTCTCGGAAGAAGGCCTGGCAGTATTTATGAAGTCCAAGTTTCACACCTATCGACATTGAGAAAAAGATCTGATGGCAAGAACTTTAGCCCGCCCCCATTTCCAGGAAAGGGAGGGGAAAGAAGTGGTGCCATTTTCCAGTACTCCAGGCATGAGAGCTTGCAAGATACATACCCAGAGGACCACAGAACTTCACACTCCAGACGACAAAGTAGCAGTGGTAAGAGTGTCTAGTGCCCTCTCCTTTCTCCTTCTCTGCTGTGAATTTTTTTTTTTAATTTTATTTATTTATATGACAGAGAGAGAGAGATCACAAGTAGGCAGAGAGGGAGGCAGAGAGAGGAGGAAGCAGGCTCCCTGCGAAGCAGAGAGCCCGATGTGGGGCTCGATCCCAGGACCTTGAGACCATGACCTGAGCCGAAGGCAGAGGCTTAAACCATTGAGCCACTCAGGCGCCCCTCTGCTGTGAATTTTATCAGTGCTTTCACTCTTCCAACACCAGACAGTAGGTCACTGTAGTGGATTCTGGAAATTCATCTTTATTCGCCTCTTGGGATTGGTGATAGTACAAAAGTAACCCACGTTTCTATTTTCAAGGATTGTACAAATGGAGTAGTTATTCTGCCTTAATACAGATACGTTAGTGATATCAGTGATAACCTACCTTGCCTTTGTGTGTGTGTGATTTAGTGGTATGCCTCATCCTTTTTTTTTTTTTTTTTTTAAATTCAAGTATTTATGGGGTACCTCTTAGATGCCAGGGGCTGTTCTAGGCTCTGGGAACATTAGTGAACAAAAGAGTCTCCATGTCATGAAGTTCACATTCTAGTAGAGAAGAAAAAATTACTCTACCAGTCAACAGCTATGTCACTCGAGGCAGTAGAAAGCGCAGGAACAGTGAGTATTTGGTCTCCCATCCAAGTACTAACCAGGCCCGACCCTGCTTAGCTTATGAGATCAGACAAGATCAGGCACATTCAGGGTGGTGTGGCCACAGACAACTGTGAGTATTTGGAAGGGCTGGCAATATGCTCTTCCAGGCAAGGGTCAGGCCTTACCACCCATCTAAGGAGGTGGCTCTTGAGCACCAGAATGAAACGATGTCCAAGCCTAGAACTTATCTGGGGAAGGCATGTTCCAGGCAAAACATATCTGTTTCTGGTTATTTTAGGAAAGTCATGAAATCCTTCCCTTAAAAATTAATATTTTTTAAAAGCAAACCTCTACACTCAACCTTGGGTAGTGCAACCCGGGGATCAACAGTCACCCACTCCACCGACTGAGCCAGCCAGGTGCCTCTCAAAAGATTAATCTTAATTTATCAGAACAAAAAATAAATTATGCCATATATCAAGGAAAAAATAAAATTCAGGATCTTGTCGTGATAGAATGTGACAACTTCAGAACGGTTGGGAACCCAGGGGTGACTTCACATCTGCCTGGTGGCACAGCTTTTGTTTGGCCAAATCTTCTGTAATCCATGTAGTAAAACTTACCCCACCCAAGTGGAATGAACACAAAGTAGAACAACATGAGAATAATTTAAGAAACATGGTTTCTAGATTTACAGAAAACAGGCTGCAGCTGAGGATCTTAGCCCCCAGCTTTCATAATCCCTCTTGAAATTAGGATGGGATTATTTATATATTTTTCTTTCAATTCCTTATCATGCATAGAGGTTGGGTTTCATTTTGCAAGCAAGATGTTGAAAATCGCACATGATGCTAAGATGCCTTTGTAAGAACATGAGGAAACGAATGGGATATAAATAAGATATAAAAGTATGAGCTCCTGTCATGTTGGGCTATGGACTTTTTTTTTTTTTTTTTTTAAGATTTTATTTATTTATTTGACAGAGAGAAATCACAAGTAGGCAGAGAGGCAGGCAGAGAGAGAGAGGAGGAAGCAGGCTCCCTGCTGAGCAGAAAGCCCGACACGGGGCTTGAACCCAGGACCTGGGATCATGACCTGAGCCGAAGGCAGCGGCTTAACCCACTGAGCCACCCAGGCGCCCCGGGCTATGGACTTTTATCTTAAGTTAGCCTGATCCTACATAAGGATATTGTATTGATTTCTTAATCGCTAATAGGTAATTTCCAAATTATCACAAATCTAATGCCTTAAGAAAACAATAGCTTATTATCTTACAGTTCTGCAGGTCAGAAATCCAAAATAGGTTTTACTGGGCTAAAGTCAAGATGTCGGCAGGGCTGTGTTCCTTCTGGAGACTCTAAGGGAGAATCCATTCCTGTGCCTTTTCCAGCTTCTAGAGCCCACCAGCATTCCTTGCCCCGTGGCCACCTTCTCCATCTTCAAAGCCAGCAATGGCTGGTAAAGTCTTTCTCATGCTGTTTCACCCTGACACTGACTTTCCTGCCTCCCTCTTTCAATTATAAGGACCCTGGTGAGTACAATGGGATCATTTGGCTAATCCAGGATAATCTCTTAGTCCTTAATTTAATCATACCAACAAAGTCCCTTTTGCCCTGTATTCACAGGTTCTGGGGATTAAGATGTGGTCATCTTTAGGGCCATTTGTCTGCCTACCACAAGTATTACTACAACAGGACTTGTCATTGCCAACCCAATGTCACTTGTTTCTGCTTGGGGCCTTGTGCCATCAGAGTAAGAACAAGATTTAGTTTTTGCCTCCGATACTGTCATATTGACAGTTCAGAACAGCAAAGAAGAAATTCTTTTGAGAAGTTTTTAATGTTCCTCAAAATACTCTTTCTAAAAAATCTTTTCTTCCTCTTACTTCTTCTTAATCTTCTTGCTTGTAATTTACCACTTTCATGTTTTTCTATTGCCAGTGAGACCACAATGAAAATGAAGCTCCTGGGAAGCTCAGTTTAATGTCTCAATTGATCACGTTAAAGAGAGAATAATTGAAGCTACAGGAGACTTCTGGTCATTCTCCTTAGAAAGAAATTAAACAGGTTATTTCTTAGATATTCATATCACTACATTGATCAGACTTAAACCAAACACCAAAATTTATTTCACTCACCGACATTCATGTTTTGTTTTGTTTTTAAGAATTTATTTATTTATTTGACAGATAGAGATCACAAGTAGGCAGAGAGGCAGGCAGAGAGAAGTTGGGGGGGAGGGCGGAGCTGAGCAGAGAGCCTGATGCAGGGCTTGATTCCAGGACCCTGAGATCATGACCTGAGCCAAAGGCAGGGGCTTTAATCCACTGAGCTACCCGCCCCCTCCAACATTCATGTTTTTAAATACTGTTTGGCATGTAGTCATTAACCAATTCATTAACAACAGTTTTATTAGAGAGTCTCTTTTTAAAGAGTATTTTTATTCAAAAATATGTATCTTTTCATTTGCGCAATTTTTTTTTTTTAAGATTTTATATATTTGACATGGAGAGAGATAGAGAGAGCGCAAGCAGGGGGAGTGGCAGGCAGGGAGAAGGAGAGGGGAGAGGCAGACTCCCCGCTAAGCAGGGACCCTGATATGGGGCTCAATCCCAGTGCCCCTTAATTAAGCTACCTATTTTTATCGTTATTTGATTTATTACAATTCTTTCATCTTGACAAAAAATTGTATTTGATATTTTGTAAACAGATGTCCTGTATTAACTAGTTTAAAAAAGTATTTGTTGGGGCTCCTGGGTGGCTTAGTCGTTAAGCGTCTGCCTTTGGCTAGTGTCATGATGCCAGGGTCCTGGGATTGAGCCCCAGGTGTGCTCTCTGCTCAGCAGGGAGCCTGCTTCTCCCTCTCCTTCTGCCTTTCCCTCTGCTTGTGCCCCCCTAAATAAATAAAATCTTTTAAAAAATCTAAAAAGTATTTGTTTTTTTCCTAATAGATTCTAATTTGGAATTGTCAAATGTAGAATTAAAGCAACGTCTTCAGGCTACTTTAGAGGTAAGTATTCTGGCTAATATAAAAATTCTCATGTGAACAAAAAGCCCACTGATATTTTAAGTAATACTACAAGTGTCTGGAAAACCACGCTGGCTTTCCAGATATTCTCTGAGAGCCAGGGTGTGAGGCTCTTGACTTTCAACTGGCCTCCTTTCTTATCTTCCTCTTCTCTCAAGAAAGCTACGTTTACATAAACATGCCCTCCAGCTTGCCCACCCCCCCCACCCCCACCCCAGTCTTTCACAACTTCTCTAATCTGCTCCTGGAGAAAAGAGTTATGAACTGCCCTCCATCTGTCTCACCTGTGTGTGTGGCCTGACATAAACTGACTTCATTTAACCTCTTGGAAGTCAGACCAGCAGGTTTCCCAGGTGCTGCTGGGAGTAGGAGTATCTCTGTGGGGTCCCTATCTTTTGGGGAACAGGAAGCCTATGTAACGTGTATTTCTTACTCTTCTGGGGAAAGCTACCAAGCTACGGGATTCGTTTTCCAGGGCTGCTGTAGCAAAACACCACAAACAGATGACTTATAAAACTACAGAGATGTGGGACGCCTGGGTGGCTCAGTTGGTTAAGCGGCTGCCTTCGGCTCAGGACATGATCCCAGCGTCCTGGGATCGAGTCCCACATCGGGCTCCTTGCTCAGCGGGGAGCCTGCTTCTCCCTCTGCCTCTGCCTGCCACTCTCTGCCTGTGCTCATGCTCTCTCTCTAACAAATAAATAAAATCTTAAAAAAAAAAAAAAAAACAACTACAGAGATGTATTCTCTCTCAGTTCTGGAGGCTAGAAACCTGAAATCAAGACGTCAGTTGACCATGTTCCCTCTGGAAGGTCTAGAAGAGAATCCTTCTTTAAAGGATTTAAAGATTAAATCTTAAAATTTGAGATTAAAGATTCTCTTTAGGAAGAGAATCTCTTCCTAGCTTCTGGAGGTTACCCCTGACAGTCTCCTCCTTCCTTGGTTTATAGCTGTCACTCAGTCGTTGCCTCTATTGTCACATGGCCTTCTCCCCTTTGTGTCTGTGCCCAAACTTCCCTTGTGTTAGGACAGCAGTCTTGGATTGAGGCCTACTCTAATCTAGTATGACCTCATCTTAATCTGATTACATCTGCAAAGACCCTCTCTCCAAATAAGATCACATTCTTAGTACCAGGAGTTAGGATTTGGATGTATCTTTACTTGGGAGGGACATAATTCAGCTGATGATAGGTACTATAGCTTGTGGATGATCACATGCTTATTTTAGGTGCTCTAAAAAGATTATTTTCAGATTATTCGCTGTGTGGTCTATAAGGGTAAAAGCAAAAGGTCTGGGCTTTTAGTTACAACAGGTACCTGATGGTGAGAGTTTCAGTCTAAAGCCTGCCTGGGCTGCTTAGGAAACCTAGAGGAATTTCTAGCCTCTTTTGTAAGGTCAGAATGCTTAGATTCAAAGTGCTGGCTATCAGAGTGTTGAGCTTACTGTAAACTATCCAAAGTGATCATTTGGGGAGTTGCATATCTTACAGATACATAGACTAATTTTACTTTTCCCCTTAGACGGTAGAACTTTTAAAAACGGAACTTGAGGCATCTCAAAGGCAACTTGAAGGTAAAGAGGAAGCACTGAAAATTCTTCAAAGCATGGTAAGAAGTTATTTTTTAATTTTGGTCACTTACACATTCCTACCATAGGTAGTATGGTTATTTATTTATTTATTTATTTATTTATTTATTTATTTATTTAAAAGATTTTATTTATTTATTTGACGGACAGAGATCACAAGTAGGCAGAGAGGCAGGCAGAGAGGAGGAAGCATGCTCCCTGCCAGGACCCTGGGCTCATGACCCGAGTTGAAGTCAGAGGCTTTAACCCCCTGAACCACTCAGGCACCCCTGGTTTTATCTTTTAAAATAAAAGCATCAGTGCTTAATATAGGTTTTTTTTTTTTTTTTTTTTTTTGAGGTGGAGATTGTTAAAACAGTTCTATTGAGGTAAAAATTTATATGTTATGAATTTCACTTGTTTCCAGTATACAGTTTATTTTTGCTGACCTTAGAGTTGTATAACCATCACCATGATCTAATTTTAGAATATTTTCATTATTCTCCAAAAGGAAGTTCTAACCCATTAGCAGTTACTCCCCATTCCCATCCCCCACTCTAGACAACTCACCTTACTATCTTTTGGATTTGTCTTTTCTATTTCATATAAATGGAATGCTAGAATATGTGTCTGGATTCTTTTAATTAACATGTTTTTGAGGCTCATGTATGGTGGGCATGTGTCAGTACTTTCTTCCTTTGTATTGCCTAATATTCTATTGTATGGATAAGCCATATTTGTTTATCCATTCACCATTTAATGGGCACACACTGTTTCCTCTTTTGGGCTCTTAAGAATAACACTGCTTGGGGCACCTGGGTGGCTCATTCGGCTTAGGTCATGATCGTAGGGTCCTGGGATCGAGCCCCACATCGAGCTCCCTGCTCTGCAGGAAGTCTGCTTCTCCCTCTCCCACTCCCCCTACTTGTGCTACCTCTGTCGCTGAGTCTCTCTCTGTCGAATGAATGAATGAATGAATGAATAACGCTGCTTTATTTGTTCATGTACCAATCTTTGTGTGGAAAGTTCTTTCATTTATTCCCAGATGCATCAAGAGAATCAAACGAAGATCTTTTGACATGTGAACTATCAAATTCTCCATAAAAGGTGGTCTCTATGGAAATTCTCTGGTGTTGTATTGTGAACCTTACTCTGTATATAGGAGTAATGAGAAACTTAATGAGAAACTTAATTTGTACTGATATGATTCTTATTCTTCTTAGGCAATATTTGGCAAAGCCACGAGTCACACCCAAATGATGCTTCAAAAAACTATGGAACAAAAGAGATCCTTGGAGAAGGTATTTGCCACTTTTAGTATAGACTTGTTTAGTGCACTGAGCTTTCAAATAGAATTTCCTTTAAAAATCACTATATCAATGGCTGTGTCATTTGTGCTTACCCTCTTTTAGTTGTGCTTCTATTTTATACAGACCCTTCCCTTTTGGAGCTTACAGTCCAAAACATATTGTTACACAAGCGAAGAATTAAGATTTCTTTTATTTCCTTATTTTAAGTTAGTGCCAAATTGACACTTCCTATTTTTCTTCTTTTTCCTTTTTTCTTTTTTTTTTTTTAAAGATTTTATTTATTTATTTGACAGAGAGAGAGACCACAAGCAGGCAGAGGCAGGCAGAGAGAAAGGGAAGCAGGCTCCCCACCGAGCAGAGAGCCCGATGCGGGGCTCGATCCCAAGACCCTGAGACCATGACCCGAGCCGAAGGCAGAGGCCCAACCCACTGAGCCACCCAGGCGCCCCATTCTTTTTCCTTTTTTCTTTCTCTGCCGGCCTGGCAGAGCCTGCCTCTTTCTGACCAGCTCATGGTCACTAAAACAGTAGTCAGGAATCATCTTGGAAGGTTTTGTTCCTATGCCTGTTGTAGTCTCCCTTGATGACAGTGTCCTGGGCTCAAACTTCAAAGCATGTGTTTTGTTTGTGGGTCTGTATGGGTTGGGAGTGGGGACAATGAGGAATGCAGGTTCTGAGCAGCAAAATTTGAAGCTATTTCTTATAGGAAGGTTTGGCAAAGTTTTCTTGAGTGCTAAAAAGGCACGTTATAGGTGTTTACAAATGTCACAGACTCTTTTTGAATAATTAGTTTCTCTTTAACCTATTCCTTTTAAGTAATTAACGATTTATTTCAGCTGTTCACAATGTCCTGAAGTGATTTACTTGTAGTAATTTTCCATGAAAAGTGCTATTTTCTTTCTATAGGAAATAAATGCTTTGCAGTGGGAAATAGAATTTGATCAGAATAGATTTAAAAATATAGAGGAATCATGGACCCAAAAATATGACAGGTTTGTATATTCTTATTTTATAGTTTTTCTTTGTATATAATTTATGTATATTTGTTATTTTTAATATTTATTAATTTGAGTAATCTCTACTCCCAACATGGGGCTTGAACTCATGACCCCGAGATCAAGAGTCACATGCTCTTCCTCTCTGTCTCTTTCTTTGTAGTTAAATATGTATAGATATCTGAGCCATTTAAGAGTAAGTTGCATAAAAGGCCTCATGACTAAATATTTCACTCTGTTAATAAAAGGGACTTTTGGGGTGCCTGGGTGGCTCAGTGGGTTAAAGCCTTTGCCTTCAGCTTGGGTCATGATTCCAGGGTCCTGGGATGGAGCCCCGCATCGGGCTCTCTGCTCAGCAGGAAGCCTGCTTCCTCCTCCCTCTCTCTCTCTCTGCCTGCCTCTCTGCCTACTTGTGATATCTGTCAAATAAGTAAATAAAATCTTTAAAAAAAAAAATAAAAAAATAAAAGGGACTTTTATAACCATAACAAAATTATCAAAATTAAGATATCAACCTAAGAGGCGCCCGGGTGGCTCAGTTGGTTAAGCGGCTGCCTTCAGCTCAGGTCATGATTCCAGGGTCCTGGGATCGAGTCCCACATCGGGCTCCCTGCTCAGCAGAGAGCCTGCTTCTCTCTCTCCCCCTCTCCCTGATGCTCTGCTTACTTGTGCTCTCTCTCTAGCTCTCTGTCAAATAAACAAATAAAATATTAAAAAAAAAAATATCAACCTAATACTCTTTTTTTATTTGATTTGCTAATTATGCTAGTAAACATCTGACTCTTAGTTTTGGCTCAGGTCATGATCTCAGGGTCCTGAGATTTAGCCCTGTGTCCAGCTCCTTGCTCAGTGCAGAGTCTGCTTAAGACTCTCTCTCCCAGGGGCATCTGGGTGGTTCAGTGGGTTAAGCCTCTGCCGTCAGCTCAGGTCATGATCTCGGGGTCCTGGGATCAGGCCCCGCATCAGGCTTTCTGCTCAGCAGGGAGGCTGCTTCCCCCTCTCTCTGCCTGCCTCTCTGCCTATTTGTGATCTCTGTCAAATAAATTAAAAAAAAAAAAAAAAAAGACTCTCTCCCCTTTGGAGTGCCTGGGTGGCTCAAGTCACTTAAGCTTCTGCCTTTGGCTCAGGTCATGATCCCAGGGTCCTAGGGTCAAGCCCTGTGTTGGGCTCCCTTCTCAGTGTGGAGTCTACTTCTACCTTTCCCTCTGCTGCTCCCCCTGATTCTACATTCTCTCTGTCAAATAAATAAATAGAACCTTAAAAAAAAAAAAAAACTCTCCCTCAAGAAGAAAGGGGGGATACCCGGGCGGCACAATCAGTTGACCGTGATACAGTCATGACCATTTGGCTCAGGTCATAATCTCAGGATTGTGAGACTCTGCACTTCATGGGGAGTCTGCTTGAGATTCTCTCTCTCCCTCTCCTTCTGCCCCCACCCCTGGGTGTGCATGTGCTTTTACTTAGTCTCTAAATCAGTTAATCAGTCTTAAACAAATTCCAGCTTTGGTCAATGGGAGCCCCTTCAAGCTGGCTTCTGTGGCTTTCCGACACCTCCCTATTATTGTTTTGAGCACTTTCTTGCTTTCTGGTACAAAATATTCTAAGCTATTATGCTTAAAATATTAAGCATTTCTTCAGGGATCCCTGGTTCCTTTAAATGGGGACTCGTGTTTAGAAATGAAGATCTTAGTGCTAGGTGTGTTTATTGCTGTTGGAAGTAGATGTTTAACCCACTGCACCATCAGGCGCTCCCAAATTTGGAAAATTTTAAGCAACAAAAGAAATTATGATAGTAATGGCTTTTAACCAGTTGAATAATGCAAGAATTCAGGAATCCATTTTGGCATAAACAAATGGGGGAGAAAAAAGCTCTTTATTACAGTAAAATGCCAGCAAATAAATGTAGAAGGAATAACAGAATTAGCAAATTACCATTTGGCAACCATCATAGTAATAATGACTGCATCAGGCAGAATAGTCTGTGGATGTAGAAACTAGTGGGTGAAAATCTGATAAATCACATAATCTCAGAGCATCTCCCCACAAGAGCTTATTAATCACAAGGGGAAAAAATAGTGACTTTATCGTGGAGAGTGAGGGTATATACCCCACAGTCAACACACTGTGTTCAAAACTTGTTCAGGGGCGCCTGGGTGGCTCAGTGGGTTAAGCCGCTGCCTTCGGCTCAGGTCATGATCTCGGGGTCCTGGGATCGAGTCCCGCATTGGGCTCTCTGCTCAGCAAGAAGCCTGCTTCCCTCTCTCTCTCTCTCTCTCTGCCTGCCTCTCTGTCTGCTTGTGATATCTGTCAAATAAAAATAAAAAATAAATAAAAAAAAAAAACTTGCTCAGTTTCTTGGGGCGCCTGGGCGGTGCAGGCAACTCAGCATCTGACTCTTGGTTTTGGCTCAGGTCATGATCTCAGGGTGGTGAGATCGAACCCTGCTTTGGGCTCCATGCTCAGCGAGGAGTTGGCTTGAGTTTCTCTCCCCCTCTCCTCCTGCTCCACCCCACCACTGTGCTTGCTTGTGTTCTCTTTCAAATACATAACTCTTTGAAAAATATTAAAACTTGTTTACTTTTTTCTCTTTAGTATGGTTATACTGTTATTTTAGTTCATTTGTTTCTATTTTTATTCTTATTTTTCCACCATTCTTGTTGATTTACTTATTCAGCTTGTTTATTTTTGACTTTGTAAAACACTGACACACTTCCCAAAGTCAGAACTATTTGAGGTATAGTCAGAAATGTCATTCTCCCCCCATGCCTACCCCATTCCCAGCCTCCTGGCATCCTTCCTTTTCTTCACCATCTGTAGATAATCAGTCTCACTATTTTCTGATTTATCCTTCCTGTGTTTCCTTTTGCACAAATGGGCATATATGTATTCTCTTATTTCTCCTTTCTTACATCAAAGAATAGTTGACTGTAGTCTTTTGAACTGTTTTTACTGTTTAACAATATATCTTGGAAACCACCCCATTGTGTGGATGGGCCATAGTGTACTCAACCATTCTCCTAGACAGGCACTTTGTTCCCAATATTTTGCAGTTATGAACTATGTACCTCTCTATGCAAGTTTCTGAAGGTGGCCTAAACTTATACATGGTGTTTAAGATGATGAAAACTTTAGTAAGGAGAAACGGGGCGCCTGGGTGGCTCAGTGGGTTAAGCCTCTGCCTTCGGCTCAGGTCGTGATCCCAGGGTCCTGGGATCGAGCCCCATATCGGGCTCTCTGCTCAGTGGGGAGCCTGCTTCCCTCTCTCTCTCTGTGCCTGCCTCTCTGCCTACTTGTGATCTCTGTCAAATAAATAAATAAAAAATCTTTAAAATTTAGTAAGGAGAATGAATATTCAGAAGGATGCCCTAGAGATATTTCTGATTCTTTTTTTTTTTTTTTTAATCTTATATATTTATTTGAGGGGGAGTGAGAGAGATGATGAGAGCATGATGAACAGGGGCAAGGGGAGAGGGAGAGGCAGGCTCCCCGCTGAGCTGGGCTCAATCCCAGGACTGAGAGATCATGACCTGAGCCAAAGGCACATGCTAAACCGACTGAGCCACCAAGGTGCCCCATTTTTTTTTTTTTTTTAAGATTTTATTTACTTGAGAGAGAGACAGAGTGTGTGAGGGATAGAGGGAAAAAGCCAACTCCGTACTAAGTGCAGAGCCCCACTTGGGGCTCAGTCCCAGGACCCTGAGATAACTTGAAATCATATGCTTACCTGACCAAGCCACCCAGGCACCCCTGCTTCTCTATTTTTTACTTTAATTAATTAACTAATTAAAGGGAGAGGGGGAGAGAGAATCTTTTTTTTTTTTTTTTTTTTAATTTTTAAAGATTTTTATTTATTTGTCAGAGAGAGAGGGAGAGAGAGCGAGCGCAGGCAGACAGAATGGCAGGCAGAGGCAGAGGGAGAAGCAGGCTCCCCGCCAAGCAAGGAGCCCGATGTGGGACTCGATCCCAGGATGCCGGGATCATGACCCGAGCCGAAGGCAGCTGCTCAACCAACTGAGCCACCCAGGCGTCCCTATTTTTTATTTTTTAATTTGAGATACTTCTGATGCTTTCTCAGCTAAATATACAGAAGAATTATGTTCAAAATCTTACCACACTTTTTTTTTTTTAAGATTTTATTTATTCATTTGACAGACAGAGATCACAAGTAGGCAGAGAGGCAGGCAGAGAGAGAGGGAGAAGCAGGCTCCCCGCTGAGCAGAGAGCCCGATTCGAGGCTTGATCCCAGGACCTTGAGATCACCACCTAAGCTGAAGGCAGTGGCTTAACCCACTGAGCCACCCAGGCGCCCCTTACCACACTTTTAAATTGTTTTCGTTTTGTGACTCATATATGTTCTAGACTGTTCTGAAGTAGGAAAATTTTTATTTGGGTTTTTGTGTTCTAATTATGAGATAAAAATCTTATTCAGCCATGAAATGTTAATATTTTAGTTATATGGAGGGTACTTTTTTCCTAGGCTAAACTGTGAAAATGCAGTCCTCCAAGAAACTTTGAATGTAAAAACAGAAGAAATTAAAATGCTCAAGTCAGAAAATGCACGTAAGTAAAGAGTGATAGTTTGATGATCTTTAAAAATATTATGTTAGAAGATCATTTTTATTTATTTTTTTAAAAAAGATTTTATTTAGGGGCGCCTGGGTGGCTCAGTGGGTTAAGCCGCTGCCTTCGGCTCAGGTCATGATC
>NW_019154124.1:17251893-17398158 GCF_002288905.1 Enhydra lutris kenyoni | reverse complement strand
AGCAGAGAGCCCGATGCGGGGCTTGATCCTAGGACTCTGGGATCATGACCTGAGCCGAAGGCAGAGGCTTTAACCCACTGAGCTACCCAGGTGCCCCAGAAGATCATTTTTAAATAGAGTGTTCTACGTTAAGAACATACATACTGATAGACACGGTGCTATTATTTTGAAGTAATATACTTTAAGGATGATAGATATGCATCTTTTAGGGTGTGTGCAATTTAAAAAAATTTTTAGGTGAAATTCAATTAACAAAATTAACCTAACCATTCAAAAGTACATAATTCATTAACACCTGCAATCTTTGCAACCATCTAGTTCCAAAAGACTTTCATCACTCCAAAATAAAACCTATATCCACTAAGTATTTTTCCCCATTCCCCCTTTATCCTATAGTTTTTATACTCAGTGTAAAACAAAATTGTAGAGCACCTGATGTTGAGGAAACTTAGTAAGTATATGTTTTCTTGGAACATTAGTAGGAAACGTATGTAACTCTGTAATTCAACATTTTCTCTCAAAAATATCTTCTGTGACTTTATTGCTAAAATTGATATTCTTAATTTTTCAATATGACACATTAAAAACTTGAAATTTTTTACATGTATGCTTATACATATACACCCATTATATGTGATGAGCCACTTTATGACAAAAGCTAATAAAAGAATAGTAAGGTGTCTTAAGAATATTAAGATGGCATCAACTTTTTTTTTTAAAGATTTTATTTATTTATTTGACAGACAGAGACCACAAGTAAGCAGAGAGGCAGGCAGAGAGAGAGAGAGAGAGGAGGAAGCAGGCTCCCCGCTGAGCAGAGAGCACGATGCGGGGCTCGATCCCAGGACCCTGGGATCATGACCTGAGCCGAAGGCAGCGGCTTTAACCCACTGAGCCACCAGGTGCCCCGATGGCATCAACTTTTTATAAAATTTTAAGAAATGTTGGTTCTTCCTTCCCTTTTTTTTTTTTTGGTTCTTCCTTCTTTGTAGAAACTTTTAAATTAGTGGTTTGAAAGGGACAAAGTTCTAAATCAGGTCATGGACCTGTGAGGGGCAACTTTCTGTTGTTCAGTAAGTGAACTGTGGTAGATTTCTCCGTGTTAGGTTAGTTCAGGACAGAAGTTGCCCATAGCCACATCCTCTCCCCCTCTACCATCTCACCCTGCAATAAGAGAGGGAAAGTTACTATTTCCTCCTCAGTAGAGAGGAGGATGTGTCTAGTTCTAAATGTTGGGTTGAGAGCCTCTTGTGAAAACTAACAGAAGTCCGATAGAGTTTGTGTAGGTGTTACATCATCTGATTGTCTTAACTATCCAGCAAGTGCAAATAAGTTGCATTTCTATGTTCTCTTTGAAAATCCTGCAAATTTTCTTTGAGCAAATGAAGACCAGACTCTGATGGCAAAATTAAGATACTTCAACATTAAAAATAGTAATATTTAACCTAGTGTTACCTGTGTATTATCTCACTTGATAATTTTTTCCTGGATGGGGCCAGATGAAGTAGGCAATGTCTGTGTATATGCATTGCTTGTAAGGAGTGAGTGTATGGAAAAAAAAATTTTTTTTAAAGGAGTGTATGATGTTGGTATAACTGAATTAGGTGAGGCTGGAGTTAAATTTCATAACTAACACTCTTCCTTGGCCCTTCCTAGTTTTAAATCAACAGTATTTGGAGGCCCTCGCCATGCTTGATGTCAAACAGCAGATGGTGGCTCTGGAAAATGTGTGCCACAATAAAAGTGGTTTTACAGAGGTTTCAGGTCTTGAGGTGGGTAAACAGGTTGGAAAGTTGAACAAGAGGGAAATTTTCTACTTTCCTTTTCTCCATCACCATCTGCTCCACGTTCTAGAATAGCACTATCCTTAGTAATTTGAGAGTGAGGGAAGAGAGGCCCATCAGGTTCCCCAGGGGAGTTCTGTAGACTTACTGGCACCAAGCATGTCCATGCATTATATTCTTGGACACTAGATGTGTTGGCCACCTCCTGCCCCTTTTAGTTCTTATTTTTATAGTTTTAGCAGAAGCTGTGTTAGCTGTGTCTCACATTCCATGATGACAGGTATTTTTTAGAAGTGGAAGGATGATTATTCTCCTGGCATATTTTAAGTCATTTCATCATTTCTGAGCACGCACCTCTCCCTGGTGGGAACTGGTAGGAGTAGATGCTGGGCAGCAGGACCAAGCTCAGTCACAAGAAATAACACATGGTGGGTGTTAATACTCTCTTCATTAGTTCAGGTTGCTGCCAGGGATACAGAACTATAGAAAACTGATACCCACTTAAAGGTTTTAGAGAAGGAAAAGCAGCAAGATAGAATTCCTTTGTTTTGTTCCAAGTAATAACATTGTTTCCTCATTTGTAATTTTCACTTGGATCCTGAAATCCTTGTCTCAGCTTTCTTCTATTTTTTTCCTTTCCAGGTTCTTTGAATTAGATGCTTGAATAGAAATGTGCATGTGTGTGTGCGCCCTTATGTTTGTGTGTGCAGCTAGGCAGTATGACACTTAGTAATGGGAGTAATGCTTTTGGATTTAAAGCTTGCTGTCCTTGGAGCCTGCCTTTGCCATGGCCCTGGAGGGAGTCCCTGCGCCTGTGCCAAAGTGGCAGCATCTGCTCACAAAATGCTTCTTAAGCTCAAACAGGAGGTATTGTATTATCAAAACACTAAAGAATTGGTTTTCTCCCGTAATAGAATAAAGGAAAATATCTGCAATAATTAGCTTCATTTTAGTAGTCATTGGTTATGGAACTTATTCTTAGTTTTATGTGATAGAATTAACTTATAAACTAGATTCTATTTACATGGTTCTAAAATACAAATAGTACTTGGCCTGATATGGTGTCAACATGAAGTTGTTTGACCAAGTCTGTACTAAATTTATATTTCTTTTCTCTATAAATGGCCCTAAAAATTACTATACTACACACTCTTGCTTAAAATCACTAGGATCCATAACTCTGATAAATAGGGAGATAAACATGAAGCTCATTAGAAAAGCAGCAAGATACAGTGGAAGGAACCTTTGTACCAGCCAGACCTAAGTTTGAGTCTTAGCTCTAGAATTTTCTAGGTGTGTGGGTTTAACATATGTTAAACAGAGAGTAATAACTAGTTACTAGGCTCTTGCAACGATATAGAGGAAGCAGACATTTAATGTTTCGCATAGTGCCATGCAGGTGCCTGGCATTTAATCAAAGGACATTTGCCATTATTATTAGTTTTAATAACAAATACAGAACATGGACCATAATTTTAAACATATTTTACCTTTATTGAAGTATGGAATTTTAAGTCTTTAGATATAGGAAAAATAACAGTTAAACAGTAATTCATTAACAAAAGTATATGATTACACATCAGAGTCAGTGTCAGCTATGGCGGGAATGTAAAAGATGATACTCGTAATTATTTTCAGTGATATTGTTTGGAATGGCCCAAGGTAGTACTGAGATTCAGCCTTTGGCATCCTCCTTTCTTACTCTTTGGGCAGGACACACACAGGGCTGTCTAGGGTAATATGGTGAGGTCTAAGAAATGGATTAACAAGGAATGGTCAGGCAACACGAGGAAAACTTCTGGTAATTTAATTCAGAGAGGGCAGCTACTATAGAGGGGAATTAGCAAATACTAATTAGTTTAAGCGGATGGACTAGATCAGACACTAGACTCATACTAGGCAGGGAGACTACATTTGCTAATCTGATTCAGCATTCAGGCAAGAATTTTTATGTTTTGCCTCTAACACCTCTCAAACTTTTTTTCAAAACTAGCTGGGGCTTTTGCAGAAGAGTAAAGAAGAAGCTTACATAATGGCAGATGCATTCAGAATTGCATTTGAGCAACAATTAATGAGGAAAAATGACCAGGCACTGAGATTGACACAAATGGATAAAATGTATAAAAAAGGAACAAAATGGATAAATTGGAAGCACCTTAAAGAGGATGGTAAATATGAATTATAAAGGCAATAATGAGGTGTAATTTTAGTTGTTTCTGGTTATAATCAAAGTTGATTAAGCACAGTTAATGCAATGGATAATATAATTGAAATATCACAAGAGAGTTGTGATTTATTATAGTATTTAGTAACTGCAGAAGAATGGGGAGACTGGATGTTACATATGCAGAGGTAATAGGATCACTGAAATCTTAAAATAACAATCTCTCTTTTTTTTTTTAACTAATCATCTGTCTCATTTAAACAAGACCATGTTTTGTGGGAAAACTTTGTAAAAGTGCCAGTTGATTAAAGGGAAACTGCCTAGGAAATAATAATGAAAATACTAAAACCCAACATTAAATGTATCTAATTAAACTTTGTTGAAATGTGTGATTCTAAAGAGATACTGAGGGGTAGAGGAAAAGTCTTAAGTTGGAAATACTAATACTCATAAAAATGAAACAGAAGTTTAGGTTTTGGTTCACAAACCTAGCAAAGTTCATGGCTGTTTTTTAGTACTGCTGTACTAGAGGAAACAAAGTATATATGAAAATGGCATCAAAGAATAAAATTACAGTTGAAGTATATCACCCAATATAATCCAATTAGCTATTACTTTTTTAGAAATCTTAGTTTCTCTAAGTATGTCAGTATGTTTTTATCAGAATTATTCAGTGCAACTCTCAGCGCTTTAATTTAAAATTCCAATTAAATTCCAATTTGAAATCTTTTATTAGTCAAGGGAGATTACAGTGAAGTTTATAATTTAATATTAAAATCATGAGAGGACTGTATTTCTAAATGTTTTTAATATGTCAAAATCCATAATCCTAATTCCAGTTTCTCTCATTTTCAGATGAATTTGGGTAATAAGAACCTTATAATATTAAAAATCGAACTTTTAATAATAACCTATTGTGTTTTAAATATTTTTTTCAATAGTATATATTCCTAATAGCAACACTTAATGTGATATTTTAGCTTCACTAACTAAAAAACTTTACCTGTCTCTTTGCTGAAATGGTAAAGTGCTAAGCTTACAGGAGTAATAAAAATAGAAGCAGTGAACAAGTATGAAAGTAGACAGAAGCAGATCATAAGAGTTTCGTATTTAGACTTTTCATCAGGGAGAAGTCAGGGCAACACAGGAAAACATATTTCTCAACATTCATTCTTAAAGAGGCATTCCACACTGTCCTGAAATTAGTTTCTAAGCATTTTTTGATCTGAGACTTATAAAAGAAATCACTGAGCTGGCTAATAATAATGTCTAAGTCTGGCTCAAGGGAGGTGATTCTGCCAGAGAAATAAGCAAATATAGTCCATATACTTAGGCTTTTAGGAATCGATGGAAAGTCTTAAGAGTATCTGCCAGGGACAACAAATGTGTAGGTGATCTTCAGGCACCTCTTCTAAATTAGTCTCTTGATAGCAACTGGACTGCTAAATTTTCAAAGGTACTGTCTTTGAGGACAGCCTTGGTGTTTTGTGATGCAGAGTGAAGGTAAATCCCTTTGGAAATCTGATTTTAACTGCTTGTTTTGATGGAAGGTAAGGAGGAAAGTTAGGGGAGAAAGAAAATGAAGGGAAAGCATGGTTAATCTTACAAATGCCTGCCGCATTCTGTCACCTGGCATAGAAGACCTCCCAAAGTGTGCATGCAAGTTGGCCACAAGGGTAGTTAGTGATAGGTAGAAAAAGCTGTTTTTTTCCTAAGAGGTAGATTCATATACATTCAGCACTTGAGTATATATATTCTTTCATATTCCAGAACTTCTGCCTTTCTTAGCTAATAGGAACCTCAAGAACTTTTCTATAAAAAATATGGTTTAATAGGTATAGCTCCTGATGTTTTCCATTAAGACCCTGAAGAGACTGGAAGCAGAATTTAAAATAACTGGTTCATCCCAGAAAGGCCTTTACAAGTCCATACACATGTCAGTAGCTCTGTCAGTTTTTTAGTGATAAGACTGATTTTATTCATGTTTTTCAATAATCTGAAAAGGTACAGGATGACTGTCACAGGTCATTTTCTTGTATGTGGTCAACACGTTAAGAAGGCATCAACTTTTGTCATTGATATGCAGCTTAGACGAGTTCTGAGAGAGAGGTTATAAGCATACTTCTTTTTTTTAGACTGCAAATAGAGATTCATCCCTCATCACAGCTGATGAGCACATCAGCTTGTCTGGCTTTTCTCCTTTCGCCCCGGTTGCTGGAGGAAGAGGACATGAGTGAGCTCCAGTTACTGTGGTTTATCAGGATTGGGTGTAAAGGGAAGTGTCTCTTATCTGTTCTCTGTTTTCCATTAGACCACTTGCAGAGCATTCCAAAGGCATTCTTGATGTTTCTTTGTGTAAATCCGTAATTTTTGTACCATCTGCTATAAAACTGCATCCTTTCTATGAAGAACATCATCAGTGTACAGATTTTAGGATATAGACTTTAAAACATTATGTCTGTACCTGGGCTAGTTTTCACAACTGTGCTGTTATTTTTTAATTGTGATAAAATACATATATAAAATTTTACCATTTTAACCATTTTTAAATGGTATTAACTACATTCACATTGTTTTATAACCATCACAACCATCTATCTCTACAACTTATATTTTCATCCTCCCAAACAGAAACTTTACCCATTAAACACTAACTGCCCACTCCCTTCTCCCAGCATTACCCTCTGCTCTATTATTTAATGGCACAGCAAATTCTGAGGCATAGGTACTATTATTCTAGAAGTGAGGAAACAAAGCTCAGAGACCTTGTCCAAGGTCATTTAGAAAGTGGTTAAATGAGGGTTCAAGTCCTGGTCTTTCTGCTCTAAAACAGAATTTGCATGGTTCAGAGGCCATGTTTTGTTGGGTGTGCACAGTGTTCTCAAATAACAGGGGTAAGTGGCTGACATGTAACACTGGGAGATTTTACATACAACACTGGATTGCTACCTCCTCTGGAAGGCGGCTGTTAATGTGGACTGCCTGCTGTCCGGAGGAGCAGCAGTACAATGAGATGGGAGTGGCAAGCAGGGAGGGCATTGCTCTGGGTCCTTAGACTGTGGCCCTCTCAACCTCCATTTGCCATCCTGGCTCTAAAGTCTGTGTTCCCCTCCCAGTACACTGTGATGCCTGACTCACTAGAGGCCTCCTGAAGAGAACCACCTCCTGATTGATTTACAAATGAATTATCCCTGGTTCATACTTACCTCTATTCCAGGAACTATATTAGTTGAGTGTCTTTTTATGTCTCAGTTGGATTTGCATGTTCCATTTTAGGATTACCATCACAAGGAAATAAGAAGACCTTAGGGCAGAAACTGCTGCAGATGCTCCCTTCAGAAAACAATTCTAAGAAGACCCAAGACCAGAATAACCCTCAGGAAGTCTTTAAGATGCTAACAGAGTTGGTTAGTATCTTTGCTTTCCTTTTGTTACAGGTTGTGGTTAAGTTAATCTTTCTGCTTCCTCTTTTTAAAAAATGTAATTCTTTAACACTCTGTACTTGCCTTTTATGCCCTTTTCCCAGCTGATGTACCATCCTCCAGTTTTGATCTTCATCTTAAATTCCCTGCATGCTCTTCCCACTTCTCCCATTCATGTTCTTCCTGTACAAGTTTAAAGCTTCACCTCTGAAAAGAGGGGGCTCCCCTGTAATTAACTGCAGGCACCTCTGTCATCTGCACGTATGCATACAATCCATGCCATTCAGGAATTTTTAAGGTGTACAAGGCAACTTTCTCACACATTATATCCTTTAATCATCACTACAACCCTGAAAATCAGTCCTATTATCCCCGTTTCATAGATGACTAAACTAGAAGATTCATGCTATAGGAACATACTTATCTATAGAAGTGTTCAAGTTATTTATTCTCATGTAAATGTATAAAAACAATTTCACATAAATAACTTCAATATTCTCTTGCAGAGGTAAGTACATGTTAATATTATACACACATATATACACACACCATGTACATGTTTTCCCCTTTCTTCAGATGATCTACAAAAGCTTCAGCAGAAGGAATGCTGCTTTCTGTTCTTACTTTAAAAAAAATTCTTCAGAAATGTGTAGTATATATTTGGGAATCAATAGATACCTAATTATTTACACTGACTGAAGATAGAACATTTTGAGAAAAATTCTTCTGACTATAGCTCTATATTCTGTGATTTACTGACTAATGGGTATATTTGTATTTAATCTTTAAAAAAAGATTTATTTATTTGAGAGAGAGAGAGCATGTGTACAAGTTGGGGGAGGGGCAAAGGGAGAGAGAATCTCCAGCGGACTCCCCAGTAAGCACGATGAACCCTGAATGGCGGACTCGGTTAGATCTCATGACCCTGAGATCGTGACCCAAGCTGAAACCAAGACTCAGATGCTTAAATGACTGAGCCACCCAGGCACCCCTAACTAGTATAATTTTAATTTTTGTATGTGCAGTTGAATGATAAAGAAGAAGCTCTGGCTCATCAAAGAAAAGTTAGTTACATGCTTGCTCGGGCACTGGAAGAGAAAGACACCACCTCAAATAAGACTAAGGGAAAAAGTCCTGTGAAAGACAATTTTCCATTGAAAAACCGCTGGGGGAAATCTTCAGAATTCCCTAAACTGCATGATCCTGTATATTCAAGTGTTCAAATTTTAAATTCTGTGGGCTGCATTTGTTCAATCCAGCACCTTCACAGAGACCAAAATTGCACAAGAACTCTCAAAAGATCCTATTCTTTGCCATCAAATATCATGTTTTGAAAATAAACCAAATGAAATCAGAACCAAGAGCTGTTTCTATCAAGAGACTTTAAAAAAAGACTGTACAAATGTTGCTTCATCTTCAGAAATCAAATATTTTCTGGGTCTTTCTAAGTTTTAGAAAGCAGCTTAAATATTCAAAACATTTTCTACAAGATATTAGTATTGTGCTGACATATTTTATAAATTACATTACTATACCTTATGAAATTTCCAGTATTTGCCAACATCGTAAAAACAACAAAAAAGTGATTTTTGAGAAAAACAGTTATTTAACTACTTAGATTGACTACAGGGATCTTTGGTTTAAGTAACAATATAAATTAATCCTCTAAGAAGTAACAATGTCGACAAACCATAAGTGACTCTTAATCTCACAAAACAAACTGAGGGTTGCTGGGGGGAGGGGATTTGGGAGGGGGGAGGGGATTTGGGAGGGGGGGTGGGGTTACGGTCATTGGGGAGGGTATGTGCTATGGTGAGTGCTGTGAAGTGTGTAAACCTGGCGATTCACAGACCTGTACCCCTGGGGAGAAAAATATATGTTTATAAAAAATAAATAAATAAATAAGTAAAAAAAAAAAAAAAAAAAGAAGTAACAATGTCTAGGATTAACTGAATGTTAATTTTTGGAATACATATATCTTGTTTTATTGGTTTTTTTTTTTTTTTTCAGGATTTTTCATGTGCCACAGAAAGTTTAGTAATCTCCTTAACTTCAATTAAAAAGTTACTATGGTGGGACTTTGGCAGAGTATATTCAAAATGTTGTTAGTTACCTTTATAGCTTCTTTTTTTGTTGGTGTGTGGGGACACTTTGTGAATGCCAATTCTAGAATTCACACCATTCTGATTTAACTTCTTGGTTTTGATGCTGAATTTAAGCCATTTAATTTTTTTCCTTTCTATAAGTGTTATATAGTAAAGATCTTAAATACTTTTTGGGAATGTTGCTATATTAATAACATCACAGTTATGTCAAAGGAAATATATTACCTTATCAGAAGTTTTAATAAAACTTTTATCTAATTACGATCTCTAGTAAAAAAGATACATACGTGGCTTGGCTACGTTAAATACTAAAGTAGATGAGGTAACAACAGGGTAAAATAAGGTAACAGCAGAAAGTATAAGCCATTTATTGTTGTATTAAAGCAACACCATTTAGTTGGAATTAATAAATATTAATAAAAGATAAAAACTTGGCAAATAAATTTTGAAAAAAGGAGTAATGATGAGGAACTGCTACTAGACATTAAAAGTGCATTGTCCTGATAGTAATATAAAGCTACCTTATTTAAAACAATGTGGTACAAGCAGATCAATGGAACAGGATAAAGACCATACACAGATTTAATACATGTAATGATTTAATATGAAATAAAAGGTAATAAAAGGAACTGTTCACCAATACCAAAATTGGAAGTGTAAGAAAAAAAATCAAATAAAAAGGTTCTTTTTTAATGTGCGTGTGTAAAATACATGTATATGTATATAAAATGCAAATTCATATAAATTGATAAAATTTGGAACACTCCAACAGCAAAGAATCTAAATCAACAGTTTACAAAAGGGATTATATATGGTTAGCCAATGTGAGTAACTATTCAACCACAGTAGAAATTTTAAAAATGTAAATTAGAATGAGATACCAAATTAGCAAAGATCACAAAGATTGAGTGCTAAAAATGATGAGGTGAAACAGATCCTTTCATACAATGTCAATAACTATGTATATTTGGGACCCTGAATTCAATCTTAGGGGGTATATACTCAAATGAAACTGCTAGATCATATGAAAATGCTCTTTAAAATTTTTTAAGGACAGGCCACAGTTTTCCATAGCAGACACCATTTTACATTCCAACCAAAAATCCACAAGGGTCCCAATTTGTCCACCTCCTCACCATCACTTGTTACCTTCTGGGATTTTTTTGGGGGGGGAGGAGGGATAGTAGAGATCCTAACAGGTATGAAGTGATATCTCACTGTGGTTTTGACTTGCATTTCCCTAATGACTAGTGACATTGAGCACCTTTTCATGTGCTTATTGGCCATTTCTATATCATCTTTGGTGAACTGTCTATTCAAGTCCCTTGCCCATTTTTTAATATAATTTTTTTTTTATTGTTGAGCTATCTTTTATCAGATATATGATTCGGAAATAATTTCTACTGTTCTTTTCACTCTGTGCTTATCACTCCATTGATAGACATTTTAAATTTTGATGTCATCTATTTTGTCCTTTTAAAGAAAACAGTTCTCTCTTGTAGCAGACAAGGAAACCAAACAGATTCTAAGCACAGCTGTTGGCCTACAGATGGAGAATGCCATGTGACAAGGCATGTGGACTGCTTAAGAAGCTAGGAAAGGCCCCTGGCTAACAGCTAACCAGGACAGGAAGCATGTGCATTAAAATTACATGAAATGAATGAGCGTATAAGCCAATTCCTCCCTAGAAACTCAGAAAAGAGACCTGTTCAACTGACACCTTGATTTGGACCTATGCAAGAAACACAGCTGGGCCAGGTCAGACATCTGGCTTACAGAACTGTGAGCTAGTATATTTGTGTCACTTTAAGGTGCTATACTTATGGTAATTTTTATATAACACAAGAAAATAATCCATAAAGCATGAATGTGTAGTGTTATATATATATTTTTATATATTAAACAGATACTAAGCTATGTGTATCTTTTAAAGTCTTTTAAAAGTCTTTTAAACTTTTAATACACATGGAAGGGACTTTAAAAGTTTTGAGTAAAAAAAAATTACGAGATGTACAGTCTATCACTCATAAAATTTTAACAATATGGTATATTACTACATGAATTTTTATAAAATAGCAGTATAAAATCATGGAAGGACATACTCATTTCCTGAGAGTCACTCTCCTTTTGGGAAGGTAAAAAGGAAAAGAATGGAATGACATATTAAAGGGAGCTCAATTTCATTTGTAATTTTTTCTTCTTTCTTTCCTATTTAGCATATCAACATTTGTTAGCTCTAGGTAGTAGGTATATGCAACATTTCTACTACTACCTCTGTTTTTGAATACTACCCCTGCTACTACGTATCTGTGATGCTATGTGGGCCAACTTACCAAAGTAACTGATGATTATTTTTATTAAGGTTTCCTTAATGCATTTTCAATTTGACATTTCAAAGAATTGAACTTAATCTTACTTTTGCACTCTCATCAGAAAAATCAGAATTAAGTTTGTTTTAAAATAAATTTAATAAAAATAATCCAGTTTTACATATTTTACATGTGTGGAGTATTTACAAATTCCTTCTACAGCATTTACTTAATGTTTACTATTTCTCCATTATTTGCTTTTTTGACTATTTCCTTCAGTAGTAAAATACTGTCCAGTGATCTCTGTAACTAAAAAATTAGCTTCTTGGGTAATCCTCCTAGGTGAAAAAAAAATGAGGTTGTTCACATTTAATCTTACGGCAATTCTAACCAGTCACTGCATTCCAACACATTCATTTTACTTGCTTTGGTTTGCTAATAAAACTTATTTAACATTAAGCATACAATACATCAATAAAAACTTAAAAGAAAATAAGGTACATACTGGTAAGTTCTCGCAACTCTGAGGTACACTCAAAAGTGCCCATATCCTTTTAAAAAGCTTGATTTAATTATTTTCAGTGGAAACAAATATTGCTAAAATACCACATTCTCTACCACACTTACGAAATAGCTCACAATCTACATTTCTTAGCTGCCCCTCGGTCACTAGCTATATACTACCTACTTGGAGTTTTCTGAATCCATTTCATTTCTTATGAAAATGGAAGTTTTACCTTGTTCCAAGGCCTGTGTTCTCTTCCGTTTTGTTGCTACAACTGGATTTGACTGCTCCTTTAAAGTTTCCAACGGACAGTTTGGTCTTGGCAGCTGACATCCAGGTGTCGGCCCTGGCCGATTACTGAAATACTTAGTTTTCAATGCCTTGAAAAATGGAAGATACCAAGGAAAGTAGGGTTTTAAGTGATTATCTGAACTGTTTTTAAGAGTTGTTGGGAATATTAAAAAACACTATGTGAATACCCCACTTCCAAAACGATATTGATTTCAAGAGTTTAGATGAGCAAACTACTATAAATAAATATATAATAGCTTAAGATCAGCGGGTAATTCTATTACTGTAAGAAAAAGAAACTACAGGGGCACCTCGGTGGCTCAGTGGGTTAAAGCCTCTGCTTTCAGCTCAGGTCATGATCTCAGGGTCCTGGGATCAAGCCCCTCATCACATCAGGCTCTCTGCTCAGCAGGGAGCCTGCTTCCCCTGTCTCTCTCTGCCTGCCTCTCTGCCTACTTGTGATCTCTGTCAAATAAATAAACAAAACCTTAAAAAAAAAAAAGACACTAACTTCTAACTTTTCCACAGTTAAACAGCCTATACTAAATATGAAATATCCTTAGTAAGACATTGTATAACTCAGCTCTCTACACTTTAGGGGCTCTATAGTTCAACATATAAAAAGAGAAACAATACTTGAAAAGAACTTCAAAGTTTGTCACAAAATCTATATGTATTCAAAATTCCAAATCATGTAAATATAAATTCTTGAAAATAAATTTTTTTAAATGATCCAAAAGGTTGGAAACAATGTGTTAAAACCCAAAAATCCACTGCAAATTATTAAAAATTTTACTTGGAAGGAATTGCACAATGTTATTTCTATATTCTACCTGCTCAATGTTCTATGATACAATATTTACTTTGGTCCAAAATTAAAAAAAAAAATAGTTTTGGGGGCGCCTGGGTGGCTTGTTGGGTTAAGCCGCTGCCTTCGGCTCAGGTCAGATCTCAGGATGCTGGGATCGAGTCCCACATCGGGCTCTCAGCTCAGCAGGGAGCCTGCTTCCCTCTCCCTCTCTCTCTGCCTGCCTCTCTAACTACTTGTGATCTCTGTCAAATAAATAAAACCTTTAAAAAAATAGTTTTGGTTTTTTTTTTTTCAATAAAAATAGTTTTATTCTAAATGATAAACTAGTCAAATTCATAATTTATTTGCATCCTATAGCCACAATATTCCTTTTGGATAATCCTTTCGGGAATATAAAAAAGTCCATATAAACTTTTCAAGCATTTCCTCCCACATTCTATTATTTGCAGTAATAACTTAGAGATTCCTGACTTCAAAAGAGTTGAATTTCTACAGTATTTCTTCTAAATCAAGAAGTTCCATAAGTAAATTAAACTAATTCTGAGCTATCAGAGATCTGAGAAAGGAACATTATCTCATTCCAACTTTAAGACAGATATCCATGAGCCAGAACATGCTTTTAAAAATGCATTCTAAGGGGTGCCTGGGAAGCTCAGTGGGTTAAAGCCTCTGCCTTCAGCTCAGGTCATGATCCCAGGGTCCTGGGATCAAGCCCCGCATCGGGCTCTCTGCTCAGCGGAAAGCCTGCTTCCTCCTCTCTCTCTGCCTACTCGTGATCTCTGTCAAATAAATAAATAAAATCTTTAAAAAAAAAAATGCATTCTAGAGGCGCCTGGGTGGCTCAGTGGTTTACACCTCTGCCTTCGGCTCAGGTCATAATCCCAGGGTCCTGGGATTGAGTCCCACATTGGGCTCTCTGCTCGGCAGGGAGCCTGCTTCCCCTCTCTCTCTTTCCCTCCTCTCTGCCTGCTTGTGATCTCTGTATGTGAAATTAATAAATAAAATCTAAAAAAAAATAAATAAATAAAAATGTATTCTATTAAACTATAACACACATAAGTTGTCACAATTAGTATTTTTCTATAAATTTTACTACTAATGAACAACTTTCTAGATACTCTGACCTAGTCTCAAGTTTCTTTTGATGGAGGTAATAAGTATATGTGTAAAGGTGGGAAGGTAATGATGAGATACTTGTTTGAAATTAGAAAAGAAATTCTGATGGTAAAATATCTAGCATATATGTATTAATGTAGCATTATATACCGCCAAAAACAGATGGCCTATAGAAATAAATGCATTATGGGGCGCCTGGGTGGCTCAGTTGGTTAAGCTGCTGCCTTCAGCTTAGGTCATGACCCCAGGGTCCTGGGATCGAGTCCCTCATTGGGCTCCTTGCTCCGCAGGGAGCCTCTGCCCGCCACTCTGCCTGCTTGTGTGCTCTCTCTCTCTCTCTTTGACAAATAAATAAATAAATAAAATCTTTTTAAAAAAGAAAGAAAGAAATGCATTAGACAATGATTTGGTAGCTTATAATAAACTTAAGTGAAAAAAAATCCCTTTGAATCCTTGGTATAATGTACATTAACATGGTTTGTTAAATATGAAGTCTTGTGACATTTCATTTTAATCAGTCTTACTTTATGAAGTCAAATCATTGTACTGTGAGGCATTCCTGGATTTCCCTGCCCCAATTTTAAATGTTTGTGACACTGTCCTTTTTTGTCTTGTGCTTGTTTTTGAGACAAAGAAAATTGATTCTGCCCCTCCCCTGCCAATCTATAGGGCTTTTATTTTTCTGTTTGGTAACATTTTTCTCTTCTTTTGTAAGAGCAGACATTCTTGGTCTTCCTAATTTTTTTTTGAGTTTGATTCTTATTTCCCTTAAACAAGGATCAGTATCAATGTCTGTTCTGTTTAGAGTATCTTTCAATCTCTTGTAAGCATAAGTTGTATCAAGAACTATACAGGGTGCCTAGACTGCTCAGCTGGTTGAGTGTCTACCTTTGGCTCAGGTCAAGGGCTGCATGGTGGGCTCTCGGCTTGGCAGGGAACCTGCCTCTCCCTTTCCCTCTGTCTACCTCTATCCCTCCTTGTGCTCTCTGTGTCAAATAGATAAAATCTTAAAATAAAAAAATCAAATAAAAATCATACAATTTTTGGGGTGCCTGGCTTGTTCAGTCAGAAAAGCATGCAGCTCTTGATCTCAGGGTTTTGAGTTTGAGCCCCACGTAGGGTGCAGAGGTTACTTAAAAATAAAATCTTTAAAAAAGAAAAGAAGAAGAACTGTATTATTTTCTTTCCCATTATCATTTTCTGATTATGACAATGATCAGCATGGATACTGGGACTGCATTTCTTGGGGAAAAAAACTGAAACACTTTTGGCATTAAGCTTCGCACAACCATTATTTTAACAAGTACAGAATGCTTATTTTTTCTTCTCTAGGTAAACTACTTGAAAGCCAATTAATTATGAAATAAATATGTATTTATATCTTCCTTAACAAAAGTAAATTCTCCTGTTGTTGTGTGTACATGATGTAATTTAATACCAGTCTGAACAGCTTGTATTTTGGGGACAAGATAAAATTTGTTATTCCTTAAAACTAAAACACATCTTTACAGTATTTAAAGAATGTTAGAAAATCTCAAGAAATTCTACTTTTATTTTATCTATGCCAGAATTAAGATTATTCCCATATTTCCTATTAGAAGAAAGATATGCTAAAATACCTGTGTCGCTGTAATTCGAGTACATGGGTTGAATAAGAATAAGCCTTGTATGAGATCTAGCAAGTCGTCTCCTGCTGCAATGAAGATGTGTTGTAACGGGATTCCAGGAAAACTCTTAAATGTCACAAAATCTGGAAGACTACACATGTCCTGTAAAAATATTTATAATTCAAACTTAGGGACTGAAAGGCACATAGCTCTCAAATGAAGAACTAAAACTGTCAAATGGAGAATGTAATGATTTCCATCGAACTGCTTTGCACCATTGTCAAAAATCATTTGGTCAGATTCAGTGACTGTCCTGGGCACTGGACTTTCCATCCTGGAACCATGGCCCAGTTTATTCGTAATCTTGTGGAGAAGGCCTGGTACTGTGAACGCTGCTATGACTTAGCCATTCTGGTACTATGGCAAGGTTAAGCTGGTTACTCTAACCCCTGCTGAGATTCCTATAGCTATTCAGAGCTTGAAAAAATTTGTATACCACAGTTTCAATCAGAAGGTAAAGTCTGATTAAAATCTCTCTTTTCTAATATTTATTCTTAGAGGAGATAGGGCTGTAAGAGAAAGGAAAATCTAAAGGATTACAATTTTAAGAATAAACAAGTGAGGGGTGCCTGGGTGGCTCAGTTAGTTAAGCGTCTGCCTTTGGCTCAGGTCATTATCTTGGGGTCCTGGGATCAAGTCCTTCATCAGGCTCCCTGCTCAGTGGGAAGTCTGCTTCTCCCTCTCAATCTGTCCCTATCCCCGATGCCCTACCCTGTTGCCTGTGCTCTTTATCAAATAAATAAATAAAATCTTTAAGAATAAACAAGTGAGCTTACCTTACTGAACTATAATATATAAAATTTAGCAACTTGAATTATTGTAAATTTTACCCAAGATTTAAGATTTCTTTTTTTGTAGACAATGTAACAGGTTAAAAATATTCAAGGTACTGATATATCTTAACTGTTGGTGAAACTTCTACAAATACACCCTAAATCCACCAAGATGTTGATAAACATGAAATACCCACCAAAATGAATTATCATGTAGCTGTTAAAAAGAAAAAGCTCAGTACTAAATATTAAGTAAAAAGAGTAAGTTGCGGGGGCGCCCGGGTGGTTCAGTTGTTAAGTGTCTGCCTTTGGCTCAGATCATGATCCCAGGGTCCGGGGATCGAGCCCCACATCAGGCTCCCTGCTCAGCAGGAAGCCTGCTTCTCCTCCCACTACCGCCTGCTTGTGTTCCCTCTCTCGCTGTGTCTCTCTCGGTCAAATAAATAAAATCTTATTAAAAAAAAAAAAAAAAGAGCAAGTTGGTTGCAAAAAAGTTATATGGTATGATCCCATTTTTATTAAAGAAAAGACAGAAAATGCAACTCTATGTTTATATGCTTGTGTATGTATCCTCACAACAAGATTTTCTAGCAAACTGACAGTGATTAACCCTGGGATGGGAATTACTGGGATGGAGAAAGGGCAACATGTACAAAGGAGGCTGGACAGTATACCACAATTTTAACTATTTGACATAAATTTTTCAAAGTATGTATTACTAGTAACTTAAGAAAATGAATACATTTCTTTAAGTAATACCTACATGACAGTAACATAGAGTCCTAACAAAATTTCAAAGAACATGTATGAAGGCTTACCGGCCACTGTTCTTCAGTTGGTGTGCCCAAAGTTTCAAATATTCTTGTTAGTTGATCAAGGTCTGAATCTCCTGGCAAAAAAGGAACCTGGAAGAGAGTGAGATGTAGGTATTTCAAGGTGGTTTATAATAGATACACAAATAATACTACAAATTCCATAAAAAAACCAAGCTGTAACAAAAATAAAAATGAAGTCTGAGGTATACCAGATGTGTCACTAGATCCTACTGCTGCTAATCAAATGAAGAGCACCGTGCTTCCCATTGTATTCACTCCACAAATCTTTAATAAACACTATGTAGTAAGTATGTGGTAATTAATTAAACCCTAGGCATTTAAAGTAGAGAACAAGACAAGGACACTTGAGTTCCTCAGTCAGTTGAGTGTCCAACTTTTGATCTCAGCTCAAGTCTTGATCTCAGAGTTGAGACTCAAGCCCCACACCCGGCTCCATGCTGGGTGTGGAACATACTTTAAAAAAAAAAAAAGAAAAAAGAAGTGAACAAGACACTTCTTGCTCTCCCATGGGGTGGCTGTGGGGAATGCTGGTAGTACAACTAAAGGGGCATCTCCCAGATGATGTTTTCAGGGAGAGCACAGGATCCTAGCATACACAAAACAGCACCTACCCTACTCTACAAAAGCCAAGGAAGGCTTCCTAGAGGAAGAACCAACCAGTGAAAGTTGAAAAATGAAAGAGTTAGCCGGAGGAAAAGTGTTAAGATGGAGGAAAATTATTCTAGCTAAAGTACAGGAGCAGGGGCGCCTGGGTGGCTCAGTGGGTTAAGCCTCTGCCTTCGGCTCCAGTCATGATCCTACGGTCCTGGGATCGAGCCCCACATTGGGCTCTCTGCTTGGTGGGGAGCCTGCTACCCCTCTCTCTGTCTCTGCCTGCCTCTCTGCCTACTTGTGATCTCTGTCAAATAAACAAATAAAAAATCTTTTTTTTTTTTAAAGATTTTATTTATTTATTTGACAGATAGAGATCACAAGTAGGCAGAGAGGCAGGCAAAGAGAGAGAGAGGAGGAGGCAGGTTCCCTGCTGAGCAGAGAGCCCGACGCGGGGCTCAATCCCAGGACACTGGGACCATGACCTGAGCCGAAGGCAGAGGCCCTAACCCACTGAGCCACCCAGGCGCCCCAACAAATAAAAAATCTTAAAAAAAAAAAAGAAAAAAAAAAAAGTACGGGAGCAAAGGCTGGCAGGCAGAACATCTATATTACAATCTTATTTAAATAATATCTTGGCATACTATTTCTCTGAAGAAGTATAATGGCAAACTTTATTTTTTTTTCAAGATTTTATTTATTTATTTGACAGGCAGAGATCACAGGCAGGCAGAGAGAGGAAGGGAAGCAGGCTCCCTGCTGAGCAGAGAGCCCGATGTGGGGCTCGATCCCAGGACCCCGGGACTATGACCCGAACCGAAGGCAGAGGCTTTAACCCGCTGAGCCACCCAGGCGCCCCTAATGGCAAACTTTAAAAGGATAAATGATAAGTTAAAAATTAGAAACTAGTAAATAATTAAAATCCTTGCTATATATATAGATATTATTTTCCAATTCATCCTCAAACATCTTCATAAATATATAGCAGAGTAAAAAAGAGTTTGCTCTGTGAAGAGAGACTTTTCATACAATTACAGGCCTTGAAAAAATTTATCAGCTCAATGAGAAGATGAGATTAAGTACCAGCTTTCCCACATTTCTATTACTGTCGACTACTACCACCACCAGCACCAACCCCTGCCAAAAAAGCATTTAATTCTGCCAGTTATCAAGCTCATCCATTTTGCCTTTTCTAAGAAAATAGATTTGGGCCTTTAAATGTTTTACTTTTGCCAGCTAAAGCAGTCAGCAGATGCTGCTTGATAAACACTACAGGAAGATTTTGCTTTCTGGCTCTAGCTCGTATGCCCAGCTGACTCCTGCGGCACTCTCAGCTTCTCTACCAACAGGTTCCCACAAATGTGGGCAGTTTCTTCAGTGCCCAATGCACAGAGCAGCTTCCCTCTACAGAGGGTTGTGTAGCAGAGTGCCTCCAGAAAACCACCTCCCAAAGAAGAGCTTTCCTCTGCATGCAAGACAGACTTTCAACAAGTTCTGCCAACACAGCTCTATAGCAACTTCTCTATCATCAGTAAGCCACACTCTGCACATTACAAGGTCTAGAATTCAGTCCCTGGGTCCTATTCCTTGGGTGCTCTGTATTAGTCCTAGGGTGGCTGCTCCTTTTGTCTACTCCTATATGCTTTAAAATAGTCTCTTTACCTTTTCTTCTTTGGTTTATTCATTTTAGAGAGAGACAGAACTCAAACTCGTGAAGGGGGGAGGGAGAGGAGAGAGAGTCTTAAGCAGATGCGGCACTGAGCAGAGCCCACTGTGGGGCTCAATCTCACAACCCTGAGATCACGACCTGAGAAGAAATCAAGAATCAGACACTTAACCATATGCACCATGCAAGATCCCCTCTCATTACTTTTTATTAGTCAATTCTTCATTATTCCAATTGATAATCATAGTTAATTCTTAATATTAAACTTCCCTTTTTAATGTGTGGATTCTATTTTCTGACTGGATCCAGATTTAATATAATCCCTTTGTATAACACTAGACTATTATGTATATGAAATGTGTACCCAAAAAAAGAAACCTGAAGTTATACTAACACTGCATGAATATTTTTAGGCATGCTAATATTTTTACTTTGAAGACTACTAAAATAAATTGTACTATGAGATCTGAAGAGGGGGGGCGTGGGTGGCTCAAATGGTTCAGCATCTCCCTTTAGCTCTGGTCATGATCCCAGGGTCACAGGATCAGGTCCCATGTTTAGCTCCCTGCGCAGCTGGGAATCTGTTCCTCCCTTCCCTTTGCTCCCCGCCACCACTTGTGCTCTCTCAAATAAATAAATAAAAATCTTAAAAAAAAAATCTGAAGAAAAGGACCCTCATTGAGGGAGGAGCAAGATGGTGGAGCAGTAGGAAACCTAAATTTTGTCTAGTCCCAGGTATTCAGCTAGATAGTTATCAAACCATTCTGAACACCTACAAACTCAACAAGAGACTGAAGAAAAGAACAGCAGCAAATCTATGAACAGAATAGCGACCACTTTCTGGAAGGGTAGACATGCAAAAAAGAGAATCCAAGGTGATATACAGGAAGACAGACCATGGAGGGAGCCTCAGCAAATGACAGAGCAGCAGAGCATGAAATCAGAAGTTTTAGAAGTCTGTTCCACTAATGGACATCACTCCAGTGGCTAAGCGGGGGGATGGAATCCTTGCTGGAACAGTGTGGTCTCAGGACCCTCAGGCTCACAAAAAGGCCAGGTGTGCCAGAGTGAGGCAGAGTTCCTAAGTATCGGAGCAGGGAAGCCAGCTGCAGAGATGGAGCCAAGGAGTGGGCTCTCAGCTTGCTGTTGCCATAAACTGGATCCAAGGTACAGTCGGGCAACTGCTCTTTGAGCAGGGACTCAACAAGTGGCAGATCCTGGGAGACTTCCCTTCCTTCCCAGGGAGAAGCAGCACTGGAATGCGCTGCAGGAATCGTCTGGGTTTGGAAACTCCAACCGGGGCTGTGTGTCAGAGATAAAAATGCTCGGTCACAGGCTGGGCAAGCACAGAGTGCCTACGGAGACCAGGGAGACAGGTGTGATTGACTGCTTTTCTCTGAGGGATCACTGAAGGGGGAGGCCCGAGCTTTCGGCTCCTCCAGGGTTGGAGATTGGGAGGCTGCCATTTTCATTCCTGTCCTCCACAGCTGTACAGAAAGCTTTCGGGGAATGAAAGCTACCGAAAAGCAAACCTGAACAGATTATTTAGCCTAGCCCCTGGCAAGGATGGAGCAATTCTGCCTAGGGCAAAGACATTTGAGAATCACTGCAACAACCCCACCCCTTGAAGATCAGCAAAAACATCCAGGCAAGACCAAGTCTGCCGACCAATGAGAACTGAAAAACTCCTGTGTTAGGAGAATACAGCACATAGAATTTACAGCTTTTTCCCCAAGATTCTTTTGTCTTTCAAAGTTGATTTTTAAAATTTTCCTTGTTTTTTTCTTCTATTTTTAATTTTTCCTCTTTCCCATTTTAACCATCCTACCATATCAATTACTTTTTAAAAATTTTTAATTTTCATTTTTACAGTCATTCTATCTCTTCATTATATTTAACCTTATTTTTTGTATCTATATATATGTTTTTCTTTATTTAAAATTTTGAGATACAGTTTCTTCTAACAGTCCAAAATATATCCTAAATCTAGTATATGGCTTTGTTCTAGTCTCCCACCTGACCACATTCTTTTTTTTTTTAACTTTTTTTCTTTATTTTTTCAATCAACTTATCAATTATTTTTTTAAAATCCTTTTAAATTTTCATCTTTACAGTCATATTCCATCCTTTCATCATATTTACCTTTATTTTGTGTGTATGTATGTACATGTGTGTGTGTGTGTGTGATTTTCATATATATATACACATGATTTTCTTTCCTTAAATATATATACATGATTTTTTTTCCTTAAAATTTTGGGAGGCAGTTTCCTTTAATAGACCAAGATACAGCCAAAATCTAGTGTGTGGCTCTGCTCTGTTTACCAGCCTGATCACATTCTTCTTTTTCTTTCCCCTTTCTTTCCTCCCCCATTTCAGTTCTCTTCTGATTTTTTAGTGTTTATTTTTCGAGGGTAGTTGTTACCTTTTTACCATTTTGTTCTCTCATTCATCTACTCTTCTCTGGACAAAATGACACAACGGAAAAACTTAAAGGAAAAAAAACAAAACAAAACAAAACAAGAGGCAGTACCGACCACCAGGGACTTAATCAATAGGGACATTACAAAGATGTCAGAACTAGAGTTCAGAATGATGATTATAAAGATACTAGCTGGAGAATCCCTTTCTAGAGAAATAAAAGAACTAAAATCTAACCAAATCGAAATCAAAAAGGCTATTAATGAGGTGCAATAAAAAATGCAGGCTCTAACTGCTAGGATAATTGAGGCAGAAGAAAGAATTAGTGATATAGAAGACCAAATAATGAAGAATAAAGAAGGTGAGAAAAAGAGAGATGAACAACTACTCAATCATGAGGGGAGAATTCAAGAGGTAAGTGATACCATAAGATGAAACAATATTAGAATAATGGGATCCCAAGAGAAGGAAAAAGAGAGGGGAAAAAGATATACTGGAGCAAATCATAGCACAGAACATTCCTAATATGGGGAAGGAAACATGCATCAGAATCCAGCAGGCACAGAGAACCCTCCTCAAAATCAGTAAAACAGGTCAACACCCCCTCGTCTAACAGTAAAACTTACAAGTGTCAGATACAAAGAGTAAATCTGAAAGCAGCTCAGACAAGAGGACCTACAATGGTAGAAAACATTAGATAGGCAGACCTATCCACAGAGACCTGGCAGACCAGAAAGAACTGGCATGATATATTCAGAGCACTAAATGAGAAAAATATGCAGCCAAGAATACTATATCCAGCTGGGCTGTCACTGAAAATAGAAGGAGAGATAAAAAGCTTCCAGGACAAATAAAAACTAAAATAATTTGCAAACACCAAACCAGCCCTACTAGAAATATTGAAAGGGGTCCTCTAAGTAAAGAGAGAACCTAAAAGTAACATAGACTAGAAAAAAACAGAGACAATATACAGTAACAGTCACCTTACAGGCAATACAATGGCACTAAATTCATACCTTTCAATAGTTACCCTGAATGTAAATGGGTTAAATGCCCCAATCAAAAGACACAGGGTATCAGAATGGATTAAAAAAAAAAAAAAAAAAAAAAACAAGACCCATCGATATGCTCTTTGCAAGAAACTCATTTTAGACCCAAAGACACCTCCAGATTTAAAATGAGGGGGTGGAAAACCATCTACCATGCTAATGGACATCAAAAGAAAGCTGGGGTGACAATCCTTATATCAGATAAATTAGATTTTAAACCAAAGACTATCATAAGAGATGAGGAAGGACACTATATCATATGTAAAGGGTCTGTCCAAGAAGATCTAATAACTGTAAATATCTATGCCCCTAACATGGGAGCAGCCAATTATATAAACCAATTAATAACAAAATCAAAGAAACACATTGACAATAACACAGTAACAGTGGGGGACTTTAACACCTCCCTCACTGAAATGGACAGATCATCCAAGCAAAAGATCAAGAAGGAAATAAAGGCTTTAAATGACACACTGGACCATATGGACAACACAAATATTCTCAGAACATTCCACCCCAAAGCAAAAGAATACACTTTTTTTCTCTACTGCACATGGAACATTCTCCAGAATAGATGACATCCTGGGTCACAAATCAGGTCTCAACCGGTACCAAAAGATTGGGATCACTCCCTGCATATTTTCAGAAAACAATGCTTGAAACTAGAACTCAATCACGAGAGGAAAGTTGGAAATAACGCAAATACATGGAGCCTAAAGAGCATCCTACTAAAGAATGAATGGGTCAACCCACTCATTAAAAAAAAAATTTAAGGGCGCCTGGGTGGCTCAGTGGTTTAAGCCTCTGCCTTCAGCTCAGGTCATGATCTCAGGGTCCTGGGATTGAGTCCCGCATCGAGCTCCTTGCTCAGCGGGGAGCCTGCTTCCCCCTTCCTCTCTCTGCCTGCCTCTGCCTACTTGTGAGCTCTTTGTCAAATAAATAAATAAAAGCTTAAAAAAAAATTTAAAAATTCATGGAAACAAATGAAAATGCAAACACAACTGTTCAAAATCTTCAGGATAAAGCAAAGGCGGTCATAAGAGTAAGTTATATAGCAACATAAGCCTTTCTCAAGAAACAAGAAAGGTCTCAAATACACAACTTCCCCTACACCTAAAGGAGCTGGAGAAAGAACAGCAAAGAAAGCCTAAACCCAGCAGGAAAAAAGAAATAATAAAGATCAGAGCAGAAATGGAAAACCAAATTAATAAAATCATGAATGAAAGAGGAGATCATGAGGCGCCTGGGTGGCTCAGAGGATTAAAGACTCTTATCTTTGGCTCGGGTCATGATCCTGGAGTCCTGGGATTGAGCCCCGCATCGGGATCTCTGCTTGGCGGGGAGCCTGCTTCCCTGCCTCTCTGCCTACTTGTGATCTCTGCCAAATAAATAAAATCTTAAAAAAAAAAAAAAAAAAAAAAAGGAAAGAAGAAAGAAAGAGGAGATCACAACCAACACAAAAGAAACACAATCAATTATAAGAACATATTATGAGCAACTATATACCAGCAGATTTGACAATCTGGAAGAAATGGATGCATTCCTAGAGACATAGAAACTACCAAGACTGAAAAAGTGGGAAATCTGAACACAGACTAGGTACTGATTTATCCTTCCTTTTCTTCAGATGATAACAGTATTGTGGTTATGATAAAAAAAAAATCTTCTAGAGAAATAGTATATAGAGAAAATGGCATGATATCTGGGATTTGTGGCTTAAAAATGTGGTGTGAGGGAATTATAAATAAAGCTGATCATGTGTTAAAAATTGATGAAGCTGGTTTGTGGGTACACTGAGGCTCATTTTTCTCTCCAGAGTCCCCTGCTGAAACTCTCATCCCTTCTGCTTCAATACGGACTATTTTCTCTCAAGGCCTGATGCACACCTGCTTCTTCAGAACTTCCTTTCACTATTAAATGAGGAATTCTATTCACCCCTTTTCTGTGTTCAATCTCATGTTCTCTGGATCCCACATCTTTCTCTTGATTTACTCTCACGTAATAGTAGAGCACAGCTTCAAATAAATTCCTAAGAAAGGAAGCAGATGTAAAATTTTTAGTGTAATAAATTGTATTTATTCTCAAAGCTAACTGAAAAATACAAATGGGCACAAAATTCTAGGTTGGAAATTATTTTCCTTCACAATGTATTCTATTGCCCTTAGGATTTCAGTGCTACTGTTGAGAAGTCTGAAACCATTCTTTCCCCCTAATCCTTCATTATGGTTTCTATGTAATAAGCTCTCTCTGTTTTTCCTCTCTTGGAAATAAAGTATTTTCCTTATAGTCTGGTCCTCTGAAATTTTACAATACGCCTTGGCATGGGTCTTTTTTCATTCACTATACAGAGTCTTTGTTGCACTTTCAGTTCACACCCACCAATGCTAGGCTATTTTCTGGTGAATTTCCTATCCTACATTTTCATTCATTTATTTATTTAGTAAGATTTTATTTATTTATTTGACAGAGATCACAAGTAGGCAGAGAGGCAGGCAGAGAAGAATGAGGGGGAAGCAGGCTCCTTGCTGAGCAGAGAGAGCCCGATGTGGGGCTTGATCCAAGGACCCTGGGATCATGACCTGAGCTGAAGGCAGAGGCTTTAACCCACTGAGCCACCCAGGTGCCCCTATCCTACATTTTCTTTGTTCTTTTTTCTTATATTCTAGGATCAATCCTGGATCAATCTGTTAGCTTAATTTTTTGGTCCTACTTGAGGAAAGAATTCTTGAGCTTACTTTCCCAATCTTTCCACTGTCTCTGTTTGCTTTTAGTTATCCTACATAAAAATTTTCAAGATTCCCTTATTCTTTGACTGATCCTTTAGTAATAGAGCATCATGTTCTTTTTTTTACAGATGGAGTATGTTCTCTTAGTCCTCTGAAGGTGTGGTAGAGATGGAGGGTTAAATTTCTTCGGCTACCTGTTTATTTTCCTCAAATTTCTTTCTTTCTTTCTTTCTTTCTTTCTTTCTTTTTTTTTAAGATTTTATTTATTTATTTGAGAGTGAGTGAGTGGGAGAGAAAGAGCATGAGCAGGGAGGGGGTAGAGGAAGAGGGAGAAGGAGACTCCTCACTGAGCAGGGAGCCTGAGTGGGACTCAATTCCACCTGCATCAAAGACAGACAATTAATCGACTGACCCACCCAGGCATCCCCCTACAAATTTCTTTTGTTGTCAGTCTTCCACACTGAATCCTTTCATCAAGTATCATTTTTTTACATTTATTTATTTGAGAGGGGGAGCAGAAGGCAGAGGGAGAAGCAGGCTCCCCACTGAGCAAGGAGCCTGATGCAGGATTAGATTCCACAACCATGGGATTGTGACCCGAATGAAGGCAGGCTTAACCACTGAGCCACCCCATCATCCAATATCTAATGATTCTTCCCTGGGAGAATTACCTGGTAATTCTTACATGCTGGAAGCCTTCATTAAATATCTGGAACTCCTTGATAACTATGTGGTAATCATTATTGTGAATGTGAAATGACTAACCATTCACATTCAAGGGTAAGGTACTAAAAACATTGATTAGAACTCACAGGCTTTCTCTAGAAAGATTGGGTGGGGAGTTTAATACCAGTTTTCTGTGGGTCTATTCTCTGGGGCCATTCAGTTCTTCTAGTAAAGGATCCTCTATCTTTTTTTTTTTTTTTTTAAGATTTTATTTTTATTTATTTGACAGAGAGAGACCACAAGTAGACAGAGGCAGGCAGAGAGAGAGAGAGAGAGAGAGAGAGAGAGAGAGGGAAGCAGGCTCCCTGCCGAGCAGAGAGCCTGATGCGGGACTCGATCCCAGGACCCTGAGATCATGACCTGAGCCGAAGGCAGCGGCTTAACCCACTGAGCCACCCAGGCGCCCTGGATCCTCTATCTTTTGCCTGGGTTAAAGAGTTACTAGCTTGGGTGCCTGGGTGGCTCAGTGGGTTAAAGCCTCTGCCTTCAGCTCAGGTCATGATCCCAGGGTTCTGGGATCGAGCCCCACATTGGGCTCTCTGAGAGCCTTCCTCCCTCTCTGCCTGCCTCTCTGCCTACCTGTGATCTCTGTCAAATAAATAATACCTTAAAAAAAAAAAAAAGAGTTACTAGCTTATTACAAAGGCTACCAAGGTTCTGGGAGCTGAGCAGGGAACTAAATTGAAGGTTTTACTATTCAGTATACAGACTTTGATGTAATTTGCATGTTTTCACCAAAGCAACTCACCCACATCCTCCACGGTGTCTAAGGATGGCTATGTCTGGAGATTTGTGTTTTAATTTCTTGAGAGAATAAACCTATCTCCAGTGGAGTTTTAAAGTGGAGGTATAGTTAGACAAACAGAAATGACCTAGCTTATGTGTAGAGGGACCATGGTATTAATTATCCATACACAATTTTTTTCCACCAACTCCAGTTTTTAGGCCTATACCTCATTATTATCATCAATGATCACAGGTGCTTCTCAATAACTAAGCAACTTTAGGATTCTGTGTGTCAAGCCAAAACTGCCTCTAGTTGGCATCTTTTACTATAAAATTTAAGCAGCCTTCATTTCTCATTTTCCATACTCTGGCATGGTATTAACGGGCATCTCCTAGTTTCAAGGATGGCATTTATATATCTTTTTTTTTTTAATTTTTTAAAAAGATTTTATTTATCTATTTGACAGAGAGGGAGATCACAAGTAGGCAGAGAGGCAGGCAGAGAGAGAAGAGGAAGCAGGCTCCCCAATGCAGGGCTCGATCCCAGGACCCTGAGATCATGACCCGAGCCGAAGGCAGAGGCTTTAACCCACTGAGCCACCCAGGCGCCCCTCAAGATAATTTATAATGGTGGGGGGAGTTTTGCCCTGCCATATCAAAAATCTTTAAGATATAATTATCACTTGGGCACCTGGGTGGCTGAGTTGGTTAAACATATGTGTCTAGCCCGGGTCACGATCCCAGAGTCCTGGAATCAAGTCCCTCATCAGGATCTCTGCTTAGCAAGGAGTCTGCTTCTCCCTTTCCCTCCTGCCCCTCATCCCTGCTCATACTGTCTCTCTCAAATAAATAAATACAATCTGAAAAAAAAAAATAAAAAGAACTAAGGAGAGAGAGTGTGAACAGCTGTGTCAGTGCGGGGAAGAGGGAGAGAATCCCAAGGCTATACACAACCCTGAGATAATGACCTGAGCCAAAATCAAGAGTCGGACACGTAACCAACTGAGACACTAAGGCGCACCTCTAACGTGTTCATTCTTTTTTTTTTTTTTTTTTTTATTTATTTGACAGAGAGAGATCACAAGTAGTAAGAGAGGCAGGCAGAGAGAGAGAGAGGAGGAAGCAGGCTCCCTGCTGAGCAGAGAGCCCGATGCGGGGCTCGATCCCAGGACCCTGAGATCATGACCTGAACCGAAGGCAGAGGCTTAACCCACTGAGCCCCCCAGGCGCCCTAACCTGTTCATTCTTAACTTCTGTCTCTCTCCACTTACTTTCTCAATGGAACGATAAATCATAACATTAGGGGCTATGGTTTTATCTTGGTAATGAATGAACTGTGTTTTGAGGAGCTGACAGAACTGACAGCTGACAAAACTCTGTGTTTTTGTGAGTAGCAGAGCTGTCATGCCAGCTTATCCACAGAACCCATCATTAGCACAGGGATTACTATTCATCTTCAAATCTAAATATGTTAGTATTTCTTCTGCAAGCACCCACAGGAGTGAGCTTCTCCAAACGATGCACAGAACTCACACCAAACTAAACAAGATGTTTGAGAAGGTAATTTTTCTTTGTGGCATACAGAAACTATTTTCTGTGTTCAAGGAACTGAAAAGCTGTATTTTTGTGTTTTGGGTTCACATTTCTTTAAATACGTATCACTTGAGAAGATACGTACTTGAGAAGAGTAGGGGTTGGAAAATGGAAAGTAGGGAGGAAAAAACTCCCAGCTTCAGAAGGATTCCCCACTATTCCTTTGCCTTCATCATTCAGAAAGGCTAAACTAAACTTTATAGCTCAACAAAGTTTCTAAGGCACCATCTTTCTCTCCAGTGAGGGTAGCGAGACAATGTTTTATTTCAAGACGGTTTCAGTCCAGGGAAATGCTACAGGACCACCACAACTGCTTAGTTTGAACAGAACTAAAATAATCTTACATACACTGCTGAGAGCGCAGCTGTAGTGGCTGGTTTTACACATTTCCTAAAGTGTAACTTTTAACAGCCCCAAACAAGAAAAGTCCCAGGACTACAAAAGTGCATCCTAACACTTTTAGTTACAGCAGAGATGTTACAGTATTACAGCCTGATGAGTTATTATAGCTTTATTTCAGATTACAGAAATGATCCTTAAAATCTTTATTGTCCTCAATAAGAGGTCTCCTCATTTCCCATTAACAAAAAGGTTGCAGTGGAGAAGATGCATTTTTTTTTTAAATTGGTCTATTTGTTGGCTTTTTTTAGAAGAATGATGCTCTTCTCTGAGAATTATCTATGGGAAGACAATTCTTATGCAAGTTATACAAACAAATAACTATTACAATATCATAGTGTATATATCAATCCTAGACTTACCCTCAGAAGAAGCTCTGCTAAGATACAGCCAACAGCCCACATGTCCACACCTACACCATACATTCTAGCTCCAAAGAGTAACTCAGGGGCCCGATACCACCTGAAGAACAAAAAGAAATGTAATTTTAAAGATGAGATCGGGAGGGAGACAAACCATAAGAGACTCTTAATCTCACAAAACAAACTGAGGGTTGCTGAGGGGAGGGCGGGGAGGGAGAGGGTGGTTGGGTTATGGACATTGGGGAGGGTATGTGCTATGGTGAGTGCTGTGAAGTGTGTAAACCTGACGATCCACAGACCTGTACCTGTGGAGCTAATAATACATTATATGTTAATAAAAAATTAAAAATTTTTAAAAAATGTAATTTAAAAATGCAATTATTAAAGTACTTCTGGGAGAAAACTCCTCAGCAAAACATCATCCCACTGATGAAATTCACTTTTATGTATTCCATTAACTCAAGAAAAACTGACTATAAAACCTAGCAGTTCCAGGACACCTGGGTGGCTCAGTTGGTTAAGCGTCTGCCTTCAGCTCAGGTAATGATCCCCAGGTCCTGGGATCGAGTCCCACATCAGGCTCCCAGCTCAGTGGGAAGCCTGGTTTTCCCTCTGCCTCTGTCTCTCTCTGTCTCTCATGAAGAAATAAAGAAAAAGTCTTAAAACAACAACAACAACAACAACAACAAAAAAAAAACAAGCAGTTCCATACTGGAAATGACACATGTCCTTGGTCCATATACTTTTCCTTTTTTTTTTTTTTTTTAAGATTTTATTTCTTTATTTGACAGAGGGAGAGATCACAAGTAGACAGAGAGGCAAGGTAGAGAGGGGGGGGGGAAGCAGGCTCCCTCTTGAGCAGAGAGCCCGATATGGGGCTTGATCCCAGAATCCTGGGATCATGATCCAAGCCGAAGGCAGAGGGTCTAACCCACTAAGCCACCCAGGTACCCCTACTTTTCCTTTTTTTTTTAAGAGATTTGGTTCTTTTTTTTTTTTTTTTAAGATTTCATTTATTTATTTGACAGATAAAGATCATAAGTAGGCAGAGAGGCAGGCAGGCAGAGAGAGAGGAGGAAGCAGGCTCCCTGCTGAGCAGAGAGCCCGATGTGGGGCTTGATCCCAGGACCCTGGGATCATGACCTGAGCTGAAGGCAGAGGCTTTAACCCACTGAGCCACCCAGGCGCCCCCAACTTTTCCATTCTTAAATGATTAATGCCTTCTCTCTTTCTGAAACTCTCAAAACCATCCTTCCTCTAAGCCATCTTACTTCCAACTTCACTGAAAAATATCCAAATAACGGGGAAAAAAAAAAAAAGAAAAAAGAAAAAACAATTCCATGGACTCACCTATAGTCTTTCGTATTCACACAATCTCACAATCTGCCTTTCCCAACTGTAACTTCAGATGAACTGTCCTGGACTGTTTTAATGCCAATATGTCAACTTGGGGCACCAGGTACCATGCTCTCTTGCCTATTTTCTAAGATACTGAAATTCTTTCTCCTACATCAATGTTTTCTTCTTCACTAGACTTTTCCCACTAGTGTTCGAACATACGATAATTTCTTCAGCCTTAAAAAATAAACTAAAAAACAAAGTAATAAACAAGAAAAACTTTAGGCCCAACTTCCTGTAACAGCTACCCCCACATTCTCTGGTTATTCTGAAATAACCAGAATAACCTCTTACTATCTGTTTTTACTATCTGCAGTTCCTATTTTCTTATCCCTTTTTTTTTTTTTTTTTAAGATTTTATCTATTCATTTGACAGAGAAATCACAAGCAGGCAGAGAGGTAGGCTGAGAGAGGGGGAAACAGGCTCCCTGCTGAGCAGAGAGCCCAATGCGGGGCTCGATCCCAGGACCCTGAGATCATGACCCAAGCCAAAGGCAGAGGCTTTAATCCACTGAGCCACCCAGGTGCCCCTTCTTATCCTTTTAAAAACTCCTTCAGGGGGTGCCTGGCTGGCTCAGTTGGTACAGCATATAGCTCTTGCTCTCAGGGTCCTGACTTCAAGCTCCAGGTTAGGCATACACAGAGCTTCCTTTAAAAAAAAAAAACACGGACGCCTGGGTGGCTCAGCTGGTTATATGTCTGCCTTCAGCTCAGGTCATGATTTCAGGGTCCTGGGACTGAGCCCCACATTGGGCTCCCCGCTCAGCAGGGAATCTGCATCATCCTCTCCCTTTGCCTCCTCCTCACTGTTTATGCTGTCTCTGTCGCTCTCTCAAATAAAATCTTAAGGGACGCCTGGGTGGCTCAGTTGGTTAAGCAGCTGCCTTTGGCTCAGGTCATGATCCCAGCGTCCTGGGATCGAGTCCCGCATCGGGCTCCTTGTTCATCGGGGAGCTTGCTTCTCCCTCTGCCTCTGCCTGCCATTCTGTCTGCCTGTGCTTGCTCTCTCTCCCTCTCTCTCTCTGACAAATAAATAAATAAAATCTTTAAAAAAACAAAAACAAAAACAAAAAAAAAACCAAAATCTTAAAACAAAACAAAACAAAAAACTAATCCTACACAATATAAACTTTCAATTTTTTTAAACCAGTTCTTACCTGGTTACAACCTGATGTGTATAAGCTCTATTGGGGCTCCCAAATGATTTGGCCAGGCCAAAATCTGCCAGTTTTAGAACTCCATTTTCATCTAATAACAAGTTGTTTGGTTTTAGATCCTGTATCATGGAGATTTTAAATAAACATGTCAGCAGGTGGTAGAGAATACCATAATGTTACATTTAGTTGGCTTAACTTTAAACTTGGCAAAAACAGGGTAAAACCTTAAATTTAAACAACAATCAGTACTTTTTTTCATTGACTTAAAATCTTACCAATGCTAAATAAGACTGGTTATATTACTTGGTGAGACCTTGGATCAAGACCTTGGGTCACTGAGCTTCAATTTACCTACCTCAGAGGGTTGCTGTGAGGATTAAATTTAGCGTTTTCTATAAAGAGGCTACTGCAATGACTAGGAACTCAATAAACAGTTCCTGCTATTTATTTAATAACAGTAATACATAGGAATTTCAGTAAATAAAAATATGATGCATTTAGAGAGGATGAGGAACAAATTCTTCAAAATATATACTAAAAAGATATTAGCAATAACCTAAAAGGGATTCTAAGGTAAAGGTATGAGAATTACTGACTACATGTATTCTTAGCTATTTATCTAAATAGAGTGCCTAAGAACATCCACCTATTGATATTATCAGCCTTGTTTCAAGAGCTGAACGTTTCTAACATTGACTCAACCATTTCAGACACTTTATTACTTCACAGAATTTTAGAGTTACTAAAAATATTTTTTCTAAAAATATTTTAGTGTTATAGAACTTAATCCAGACTCACTGTATTTTTTTCCCCTTGTCACAATAGTATAGGTATAGCACAAAGAGCACCGGACTTAAAGCCAAAACATGTAGATTTTAATATTCTGTCAGTTACTAGCTACTGACCTTGAAAAAATATATATAACCTTGGTCAGGTGATAGAGCAACTTAGCTTTTCACCTAAGAAAAAAATGAAGAACTGGGTCTATTTCTAAATTTTATGTAGCATTTTATGGTCTTCATGTCACCACCTGGTAGAAAAATTGAAGGGAACACCCAGAGGAAGATGGGAAAAAAATGGCCGGGCTCTATTTTTATTTTAAAATACACATATTTAGACCATTTATGTAATAACTGACTATATTAAACTTGACTAAAATATAAAGAATCAATCATATTGGTTAAAAACCTTACCCTATGTAGAATCCAATGCTGATGTAAATATTCTAACCCTTGAAGAGTCATCAACATGTAGGCTTTGATGTGTGATGGTGTCAACACAAGACTATTATCCTTTATTATAACCTGTAAACCCGGTGTATATATACAATTATTCCAAATAAATCACACCATATAAAATCACATACAGACATAAAATGAGTTTATCCATCATATAGGAGAATCTGAAGAAACACTGCCTAACTCTCCTTAGGAAGCACTGTGAGAATTTCCAGTTACGTGATTAGGGCAAGTATCTCTGCTGGTGCAATCTTTCCTACTTCTTTGTTTAAAAGGCATTAACACAGTGAACATTTGTTGTTTTGCTTGCCCCAGGATGTATAGCCCCTTCTGATAACAGCATTCAGCATTCCTTTGGGATATCACCTGGTTAAAATAGAACTGACCACTAACCAGTGTCCTCTAGAGGTAGATACATGACCCATGCATAGCCAACCACCACAATGAAGCCTGCTGTCCAAAAGACTGGTTTAGGGATGGACATGTGATCTAAGACAAGCTAATCCAACAGGCCAACTACTTCTGTTAGAAACTAAGGGAACAAAGCACCTTCCTTCCTAACAGATTATTAAACTCTTAAGGATATAAACTTGAGGTGCCTAAGTCACTACTCTGAGAAATTAAGCCCATGAAGAAAGGCCACAAAGAAGAAAACAGAGTCGAGCTAAAGTGCAAGACTGAGTTTTCCATGGCGTTATTTGAGAACTGTGCTTAAAGCCAGTTTATTCCTACATTTGTAAGTTATATTAGCTAAAAGTTCCCATTTTCTTTTTTTAGAAATCAGATTTAGATAAAAGGTATCCTGGGCTGCCTGGGTGGCTCAGATGGCAGGCGGCTCAGGTCATGACCCCAGGATTCTAGGATCGAGTCCTGCATCAGGCTCCCTGCTTTGCAGAGAGCCTGCTTCTCCCTCACCCTTTGCCTGCTGCTCTGCCCCACCCTGCTTGTGTCTTCTCTCTCTCTGTCAAATAAATAAAATCTTTAAAAAAAAAAAAGGTATCCAAATTGGCAAGAAGTAAAACTTACACTATTTACAGATGACATACTATATATAGAAAACCCTAAATATTCCACCAAAAAACTATTATAACTGATCACTGAATTCAGTAAAGTTGCAAGATCCAAAATCAAAATACAGAAATCTGTAGCATTTTTATATACTAATAATGAAGTAACAGTAAGAGAAGTTAAGAGAATAATTCCATTTACAAAAAAGAAAAGAAAAAAGAAAGAAAAAAAAGAAGTCAGAGTTAGGCAAAATACGCCCTTTTCAGTGCATAGTTCCATGTGTTTAACAAAGACATCCAGTTATGTAACCACTACCAAAATCAAGATAAAGTTCTTTAACTCCCACCCCCACCCTAATCGCCTCAGGCCCTTCTATACCTAATACTTTCCTCTATTCCCAACCCTGGCCACCACTGACCTGATCTGTTTCTTTAGTTTTGCCTTTTCCAGAATATCATATAAGTGGAATTACGCAATATATAGCATTTTGAACTTGAGTTCTTTCATTTAGCATAATACATCTGAGATTCCTCTATACTTTATACGTATGAACAGTTCATTACTTTTTATCCCCAAATAGCATTCCATTCTACAGCTATATCACAGTTTGTTTATATATTCACTAGAAAAGGTATTTGGATTGTTTCCAGTTTCGGCAATAATGAATAAAGCTGGATATCTGTGTACCAAATGATTTCTGTGTAGACATATTTTGGTGTCTCTTACACAAATATCTAGCAGTGGTATTGCCAGATCATTCTTTATTTTTTTTATATTCTTTTTTATTTTTTTTTTAAGATTTTATTTATTTGACAGACAGAGATCACAAATAGGCAGAGAGGCAGGCAGAGAGAGAGGAGGAAGCAGGCTTCCCACTGAGCAGAGAGCCCGATGCGGGGCTCGATCCCAGGACCCTGAGATCATGACCTGAGCCTAAGGCAGAGGCTTTAACCCACTGAGCCACCCAGGCGCCACCCCCCCTTTTTTTTTTAAAGATTTTATTTATTTGTCAGAGAGAGTGGGAGAGAGAGCGAGCGCAGGCAGACAGAATGGCAGGCAGAGGGAGAAGCAGGCTCCCTGATGAGCAAGGAGACCGATGCGGGACTCAATCCCAGGACGCTGGGATCATGACCTGAGCAGAAGGCAGCTGCTTAACCAACTGAGCCACCCAGCCGTCCTGCCAGATCATTCTTTAGCTGTGTATTTAACTGTTTTTTGTATTCTCACCAGCAGTGTATGAGAATTTTAGTTGTTCAACATCCCTGGATTGTCAGCTTTTTGTTTTTTTTTTTTTCAAAGATCTTATTTATTTATTTGACAGAAAGAGAAATCATAAGGAGGCAGAGAGGCAGGCAGAGAGAGAGGGGGAAGAAGGCTCCCTGCTGAGCAGAGCCCAATGCGGGGCTCCATCCCAGGACCCTGAGACCATGACCTGAATTGAAGGCAGAGGCTTCACCCACTGAGCCACCCAGGCGTCCCTGGATTGTTAGTTTCTGAGATTCAGTTAGTATTAAGGAAAAGCTCAAGATCTTATATTCTCAAAAGTAAAATAAAAAACTTGGGTTTCAAAAGGAGGATATTCTGTGATAATATGGAAAAGGAACTCTAAATTCTCAAAGGCCTAATATTAATTTCTCTAAAAGTAATGTCAATAAGGTATAGGGAACTTGGTAGACAGAAATGCTCTGAAATCCAAATCTCTGTATGTAACACTGGGAATATGGCTAATGACTCAGAAGAAAAAAGGAAATAAATAAGGTTCTCTTCTGATAAAAAGAGAAAAGAAAGTCCTCTAGGAATCTTAATCTTACCTCTAGATCAGTTTCCATAAAATCAAAGACAAGACTAATATTAGATTTATGTCCAAAAGCATCAAGGAGCTGCAAAGCAAAATTAAAAAATAAATAAGTAAATAAAAATGTGATTTTCCATATAATATTTGAAAAGATTATACCAACTAAAGTAATTCTTAAAATTTAAACAAGTATCTGGACTGCTGACAATTCCCAACTAAATCTGTCTTATTAAATTTGACATTTATCATTTATATTGCTAGGAATTAGTAATTTGAGACACAAAAATACTAAACTTTGTATTTTTTAAAAGATCTTATTTATTTGAGAGAGAGAGAGAGAGAGCATGCACAAGCAGGGGGAAGGGCGGAGGGAGAGAGAGAAGCTGACTCCTCGCTGAGCCAGGAGCCTAATGCTGGGCTCAATCCCAGGACTCAAAGATCATGACCTTAGCCAAAGTCAGACACCTAACCAACTGAGCAAGTAGTTGTGCCTAAACCTTAGTATTTTTAAAAAGTCACTAAATACTTAAGCTTTCCGTGCTCAGTATTTAAGAAAATCCTATAAACAGAAGTGGTAGCTATCATTCCTTATATGCACCCTCTATGCCAGGCTCTATTTCCAGGTACTTCACATGCATTCAGTCAATGAACTAGTCTTACTACAACTCTCGGAGGTGGAGTTATGGCACCGAGTTATAGGGGAGCTTACTCAAGGTCTTATATATGCTAGGGCTCTCGAGGCTTCAAAATGATTTTTCACAAAATTAGGCCATATGCCCATATTAAACTTATTCCATCAGTTGTAGAGTTTTAAAGACAATGCCTAGAGATGCCTGGGTGGCTCAGTTAAGTGTCTGCCTTTGGATCCTGGAATGGAGTTCCCGGCTTAGCGGGGAGTGTGCTTCTCCCTCTGCCCTCTGCCCCCCGCCCCTCGTTTGTGCTCATGCTTTGAGTTTGGCGCGCTCTCTCTCTCTCTCATGCTGTCAAAATAAAGAAATAAAATCTTAGGGGCGCCTGGGTGGCTCAGTGGGTTAAAGCCTCTGCCTTCAGCTCAGGTCATGATCCCAGGGTCCTGGGATCGAGCCCCACATTGGGCTCTCTGCTCAGCGGGAAGCCTGCTTCCTCCTCTCTCTCTGCCTGCCTCTCTGCCTACTTGTGATCTCTGTCAAATAAATAAATAAAATTTAAAAAAAAAGGAAAAAGAAAAAAAAAGAAAATCTTAAAATTTTTTTAAAAACAAAGACACTGCCTATAGAATCAATTAGAACAGAAAATATCTATCAGCCTGATAAATTTTTAAGCTTTTTTACAAGGTTCACCTAAAGCAATTCATCTTGCTGAGCCTTCAATCAACAACTACCACATTCAGAAATGACAGGGTCCCAAATCCCAGAAACAATTTAGATCATACTCACACCAATTATATTTGGATGACTTAGCTCCTGTAATAATTTTATTTCTCTTAAGGCTGTTCTATTTATACCTATATGAAAAGGCAAAGCAAAATGTGAAAAATAACTCTGACATCTCAAATCTTAAAAACATATTTTTTGGGATAGGTTAGTCTTTCAGGAAATAGCAGTGAATATCCTACAGAAAAATAAGGGCCATTTTGACAGTTTTTTTGACATCTGATTTTATTTTATATTACTTTATTTTTAAAATAGCTTAAAATCACTATGATAAATGGTGAAAAAAGTATTCACTTTGTAGCATATCCCTTGAGAAGACTGCTGGAATAACAATGTGACAGTGTGTAACATTAAAGCAATAAATAAGTCAACAGCTTCCTCTTTCTTGCATTATGAATATTAGGAACAGATTCTTGATGCTAACAGCAAAATAGTGGTAAGACTATTATCATTCCCAATACAAAGGACAGAACTCAAAATTAAAAATAAGATCTGGTACTATCTGTTAAATAGAAGATGGGTCCTTTTTATAAAAACTAGTTCTTGATGACTAAATAAGACTTAACATGTTAGCACACAAAGCTATGGAGGAAAGGTAAAAACATGTTTTCTTCCATTCATCTATCTCAGTGTGAGCTTTCCATACTTCCATGAGGTTGTATCCTGAATTTTCAAAGTGATCAGTTCAGAGGAAAAAAAAAAAGTGCTTGCAACAATACCTTAAAGAATGATGAAGACAGCAAGACAAGCAAGCCACTGATAACCTTGTTGCCTTACATTTACTCAGATGACTTGGTTATATGACTCTTAATATCCAAATGGTGGATATCACAAACATCCTGTCTCTATCCTGATTCTCTATGCTGAGTTTACTCTTCTAGCACCCTGCAATAACCCTATCTAAACCACTCAAAACTGATACGTTGCTAACTTCCTTAGTGAGAATAAAACCTTGTCCTATTCTGTCAGATTATATTGAGTACTCACCATCTTTAGCTTCTGATCTATGTCCAAGTTTAATCTGGTAGGGGGGGAAAAACCCAAACACATTAAAAATGTGTTATTTAGACTTAGTGCATAACATATAAACACTTCAGAAACTTAGCCACAACAAAAATATGTAGCAACTTATATGTGGCCAGTAAGCAGGAAGCAAGTGGGAAATCATGAATCTGAAAGGCAAAATTAACAATATAAGAAAGGACCAAGTACCTATCATGCCTTGCCCCTTAAGTTTTTGAGTTACATTCAAGTAATGGAATTAAGAAAATAAATGTCTCCTTTATCTCTGCAAGATTAAATGTGGAAAAGTTACTGAGGGCATACTGACTAATAAACAAGAACAACAAAAATCACTTCAAGTTGGCCTACTTGGGAGGAAATATATGACATACAAACATAAAATAACATGTTTAATATGTCCAATAACATGTTCTTAGGGAACACATTTTCCCAAGAAGAAAATTTCCCAAGAAGAAAAATTACAAATTATGATGGATACAAAAAAATGGTTAAACTGTTGTTACCATTAATACACATAACAAAACAAAAAAAGCAAAAAAAATTGCATTAATAGGTTTAGGCTTACACCAGTCTCTTACTCACTGCTTTATACAATGACTACATGTAATTAAAAAAAAAAAAAAAAAGCCCAAAACAATTACTTCTGGAAAAACACAGCTATTCTACCTTTAAAAATATCCCCCAGCTAAATGCAAAATGGTGCACCCACTGTGGAAAACAGTATGGAGGTTCCTCAAAAACTAAAAATATAATTACCATATGATTCAGTAATTCCCCTACTGGGCATTTACCCAAAGAATACAAAAACACTAATTCAAAAGCTATATGCACCTCTATGTTTACTGCAGCATTATTAACAAAAGCAAACAGAATATTAAAATAGAGTATTAGCCACAAAAAAGAACGAAATCTTGCCATTTGCGACAACATGGATGGATCTAGAGGGTATAACATTAAGTGAAATAAGAGAAAGACAATACCCTATGATTTCATTCATATGTGGAAATTAAGAAACGAAACAAACTAACAAAGAAGAAAGAGACAACCAAGAAACCATTAACTAGAGAGAACAGGTGGCTATCAGAGGGGAGGTGGGGGGAGGTTGGGGGAAATAGCTGAAGAGGATTAAGACTACACATCATGATGAGCACTAATATATAGACTTGCTGAATTACTTTATTGTACACCTGAAACCAATGTAACACATCATGTTACGTATGCTAGAAATAAAATTTAAAAAATTAAGATTCTTGGTAATGATAAAAATAGATTAAAAGATGTAAATGTATAAATATATATATCTTCCAACTGTATACTACAAACACAACTATTTACTTAAAGGTAAACTACTATAGCACTAAAAAATATAGGGCACTCAGCAATAAATCTAACAAAAGATGTGCAAAGCTTTCCAAAACTACGTAATAAAATGATATAAAAACATGCTTAAAATGAGACCAAAATAAACACTCATGGATAGCAAGACTCAGTAATCATATATACGTCAATTTTCTTTAAGTTCAGTGCAATCAAATCTAAAGCTCAACAGCATTTTTTAAAGAACACTGACAAACTGATTCTAAACTTTACATGGAAAAGGATCTAAGAACAATTTAAAAAATTTTTACATTTTGTAAACACAATAAAAACACATTGGTTTCAGGAAGCCATCTACTTCATTACCCAGATTAAACAACTATCAATATTTTACCCCACTTACTTCATTATTCATCCTCCCCTTTCTGCTGAATAAAATGTTTTATAACAAACCTCAGATTTCATGTCATTTCATCCCCATGTACTTAAGTAGGCATCTCTAAAACATGGACATTTTCTTACATATTCAATATGCCATCCTCATACTTTTTTTTTAAGATTTTATTTATTTGACACAGAGAAAGAGATCACAAGTAGGCAGAGAGGCAAGCAGAGGGGGAGGGGGAAGCAGGCTCCCCGCTGAGCAGAGAGCCCGATGCGGGGCTCGATCCCAGGACCCTGAGATCATGACCTGAGCTGAAGGCAGAGGCTTAACCCACTGAGCCACCCAGGCGCCCACACTTTTTTTTTTTAATTGTTTTTTTTTTTAATTTAAATTTATTTGTGAGAGAGACAGTGAGAGATAGCATGAGAGGGGAGAAGCAGACTCCCTGTGGAGCTGAGAGACCCATGCGGGACTCGATGCCGGGACTCCAGGATCATGACCTGAGCCGAAGGCAGTTGCTTAACCAACTGAGCCACCCAGGTGCCCTGCAATTTTCATACTTAACAAGATTAATAATAATGCCATAGCAGTATGTAATACCTAGTTCATATAGAATTCTCTTGATTGTTTGAAATTTCCCAAGTGGCAGATAAAGTAGCCAAGATAATTTTGAAGAAAAACAGGTATGTTTAACTTATCAGATTTCAAGGGTTTTGAAAGACAGTAGTAATTAAATACACTATAGCATCTGAGCAGGGATGGAAAAAAAAAATCAACCAATGGAAAAAAAAAAAAATAGTGTGCCCTGAAATGGATCCAAGTATACACTGGAACTCAGATTACAACTGAAGGCAAAACTTGGCATTACAACCCACCAGGAAAAGGACAGACGATCTGTAATGCTGGGATGGCAAGGAAAAAAATACCGGATCACCCTATTACACAAAACAGAAAAATTAATTCCAGATAAAATAAAGACCTAAATGTGAACAGCAACGCTTTAAAATTTTTAGAAAATAGAACCCTTAATAACCTGGAGGTAGGCAAGCAGATAAAAAGGAAACCCATAAAGAAAAAAAAAAGGATAAACTCAACCAGAACACAACTATAAATTTCTGTGCCCCAGAAGACACCATATATAAACAAAGTCTAGCCAAAGACTAGGAGAGGACACCTGCACTGTAAATTTCTGACAAAGGATTAATGTTCAGAATATAATAAAGAATTCCACTAATCCATAGAAAGAAAAAAATTTAAGCACCCTAACAGGAAAACATAGAAAAAAAGTCTAAAAAGCCAATAAATCTAAGAAAAGATGATCAATCTAACTGGTATTCAGAGGAATATTAATTGAAACAATCATATACCAATTTTGATCCAGGTAATTGAAAAATGTTGTAAAATCTGACAATACAAACATGGTAAGAATGTGGAGGGAGGTTAAACTGGTCCAACCACTTTGAAGAGCAATCTGACAATATGTGGTGAGGGTGATGCTGTATATGCCGTAAAACAGCAACAATTCACAGATGGTTTCAAATATGGATATATTCTCTAAAGAAACTGACATGAATAGGCATCTCTGTAGGACTATATTAAGGGAAAACATAAAAAATAACAACAAGGGACGCCTGGGTGGCTCAGTTGGTTAAGCAGCTGCCTTCGGCTCAGGTCATGATCCCAGCGTCCTGGGATCGAGTCCCACATCGGGCTCCTTGCTCATCAGGGAGCCTGCTTCTCCCTTTGCCTCTGCCTGCCATTCTGTCTGCCTGTGCTTGCTCTCTCTCCCTCTCTCTCTGACAAATAAATAAAATCTTTAAAAAAAAAAAAAAATAACAACAAAATAGCCTAAGTGTACATCAACAAGATTTTGACAGGCAAATTTAAGTGTAATTATATGATGGAATCTAATCACCAATGATCAGAACTAAACCGTATCTACATGTATCCATGTAGAAGATTTCAGCAATAATGCTGATTCAGGGGGCGCCTGGGTGGCTCAGTGGATTGAACCTCTGCCTTCGGCTCTGGTCATGATCTCAGGGTCCTGGGATGGAGCCCCATGACAGGCTCTCTGCTCAGCGGGGAGCATGCTTCCCCCTTCTCTGCCTGCTGCTCTGCTTACTTGTGATCTCTCTGTCAAATAAATAAATAAAAAAATTTTTTTTAAAGATTTTTATTTATTTATTTGACAGATCACAAGTAGGCAGAGAGGCAGGCAGAGGGAGAGAGGAGGAAGCAGGCTTCCCACTGAGCAGAGAGCCCGATGCGGGGCTGGATCCCAGGACCCTGGGATCACGACCTGAGCCGTAGGCAGAGGCTTTAACCCACTGAGCCACCCAGGCGCCCCTAAATAAATAAAATCTTAAAAAAAAATAATATTGAGGGGCACCTGGGTGGCTCAGTGGGTTAAAGCCTCTGCCTTAGGCTCACATCAGGATCCCGGGGTGGTGGGATGGAGCCCCGCATCAGGCTCTCTGCTCAGCGGGGACCCTGCTTCCTCCTCTCTCTCTGTCTACTTGTGATCTCTCTCTGTCAAATAAATAAATAAATAAAATCTTTAAAAAAAATTAAAAATAAAAAAATTAATGTTGATTCAGAAAGACAAACTGTAAAAGAATATTTACATATTGGGGGTGGATGGGCAGCCAACCAAGCATTGAGAGAAATAATCTCGAAGGCCACCAATAGAGGATTGGTTAAATAAATGGGGAATCATAAATTGAGTATGATCTTTTTAAAAAAGATGAGGTAGACATCAATGATAATTTATTTTTTATAAATTTCAAAAGAAATGAAATGATCCACTTACCTCTAAACATACTTTTTTTTAAATTTTAAATATTTTATTTATTTGACAAAGAGAGATCACTAGTAGGCTGAGCAGCAGGCAGAGAGAGAGGGGGAAGCAGGCTCTCTACTGAGCAGGGAGCCAGATGTAAGGCTTGATCCCAGGACCCTGAGACAATGACCCAAGTGGAAGGCAGACGCTTAACCCACTGAGCCACCCAAGCACCCTATCCCTCTAAACACAGTTTAAAATTCCAGATACAATAGGTGAAAAAATATAGAAAATTTATTTTTTGTAAAATTAAACGTGTTAGTAAATAAACAAGTGTAAAACTTTATAGCAGAAAGACTAGATAATGTCTAAAATGAGGCTTCAAAGGAGTTAGGAATTTTGAAGGAGAAAACAAATTCAAATAGCAACAGGAACAATAAGGAGGTAAGGACACGTGGGTGGCTCACTAGGTTAAGCGTCTGCCTTCAATTCAGGTCGTTATCCCAGGGTCCTAGAATGGATCCCCAAGTGGGGCTCCCTGCTCCTGGAGGAGCCTGCTTCCCCCGCTGCATGCTGCTTCCCTGTGTGCGCTCTCTGTCCCCCCTTTCTCTGACAAATAAATAAAGAAATAAAATCTTTTATAAATAAATAAATAAATAAATAAATAAAAGGAGGAGGTGGAGGTCACCTACCCCACCAAGAGACCTTGAGGTACGACAAAAACCTCTGAGAGGACTGCTGACTTCAGTAGCACAGGAAAGAACAAGCAACCTGGTAGCGAAACACCTGGATTTAAATGCTAGTTTTAGCCATTAGTATCTGTGTCATTTTGACAATTACTCAATCTCTCTTAGTCTCAGGTATCTCAAGTGTAAAATAAGGATATTCTCCCTACTTCATATGCCTATATGGAGGGCTAAATGAAAAGAAAGTAAATGAAGATGCCTGACTTGTAAAAAATTAGCTACATACGACCCTAGTTTCGTGAATGAATGCAAGTAAAAAAGTTACTAAATTCATTTTTTTTTTTTAAGGCACATCGATGTTAATGCTCATGAAAGCCTTTCAAGGGAAATCTGTACACAGAAAATGCAGAGGATACACATGACGAACGCAGGTGTGGCAGAAACCGTGACCTGGGAAGATCACGGCACTAAACCAGCATCTGAGGAACCAGCAGATGGGTACTTGCTCCCCTTGCCTACGTCTGAAGTTATAAAGCAAACATAATATACAGCTTCCTCTTCATTTCCATTCTAATTAATGGAACAACAAAACTAATTCAACTCGAGTTCCATCCTAGAACACAAGACATTAATAAACTCCGTTTTCTCTGAAAATGACATAAATATCTCATTAGCAGAGCACGGTCAAGAGTCGTACAAAGCCCAGGCATCAGCTCCTACATACAGATATCTTCAGAGATGAAGGAAAAATAACAGACAGTAACTCACTTTCTTAATGGCGACAATTTGGTTGGTGTTCTTGTCTCTGGCCTTGTAAACCGTGGCAAACTAGAGAGAAAAACAGAAATAATCTAAGTTTGTGGGAGCTTTTTTGTGTTTGCCTTTTTACTTCTTCAGATCTGGAGAAGCAAAGACCTCGGGGTTCTTGGAGCGGATTCGCGGCGGCGTGGAACGTGGTGAGGCAGGCCACTTCCCGTTCCAGTCTATCCTTCAGAAAGGACAGAGCCGCTTAGGGGCTCCCCTCCAGGGTACACACAGGGGCAGCAGGTGCGTCTGGGCAGTCTCGTCCAAAAAAGGAGTAGCCAGGTCAGTCCTCTCAACCCCACCAGAAAATCCGTGAGGGTGTGAGGCGGCCTGGCGTTCTCCGTTCAGAGCCCTGCGAATCCCATCCGAGAGCCTCACCTGTCCCTCCCCGAGGAAGTCCAGTTTCTCATAACGCTTTGCTCGCGACTTCACGTCCACCGCCATTCGTCGCACGAAACTCAGCTCCAACTGAAAGGGGCAAGCTTCCGCGACACCAGGAATTTAAAGCTACCTAAATACCTCCAACAGCCACTTCCGTTGAGTGAGAGCCGGCGCTTTATTAGCTCCGCCCCACTTCCGGTTTGGGCTTGGGTGCTGCCGAGTAAGTCCGGCTAGAGCCCGCCCTACGGAAGCTGCGCGGGGCGGAGTTCGTTGGTTTTCCTGCGCCGTCCCCGCCCTGTCACGCGGTAGTCTGTTGGTGCCGGAAGCGGTGTGTGTTAGCGGTTGACTATGTCACCCTGTTACCGTTTTAACATAGATATTCCCTTCAGTACGGGGGACAGGTCAGCGTTCTGATATAATGTTCTGAGTTCGGGATTTAATAGGTGTGTATGAGTGTGGAAGACTTGACCTAATCCCTGATCTCGCTGTCTGGTTCTTGCTCAAGGGCGTCCGTCGCGATGGTTGCTATGGACGCTCAGCGTCGCAATCGCCGGTTACTTAGAACTGAGAGCCCAGTTCTTCAGGGCTGGTCAAAACGCTTTCTCATTTCAGTCCTTTGTGGAGGACTCCCCGGGAAACAAAATCCAAGTCAACTGAAGAATTCCGTGCCGTGGAACAGAATTCTGGCCGTCAGTTTTCTACTCTATAAAATGGTAATAATAAGCTACATCCTAACTGGTTGTGACGACTAAAAAAAACACCCAGAAAGTTAAGACATTGTAAGTGCTCAATTAAGTGTTAATTTTGAGCAGTACTCAACTTTGATTCTCATAAGTTTTCATGCATATTAACACGTTACACACATAACTCACTGAATTATCGAATGTATATTGAGCACTTACTATGTGCCGGGCTCTGTTGCAGACTGAGAAATCGGCAGGGAAAAAGACAAAGATCCATGCTTTCCAACGGAAAGAGCAAAAAGAGCAAAAAAAGGAAGGTCAGTGAAAGAATTGTTGCAGTTATCCAGATAGCTATGTAAGATTTGGCTTCTAGCCAATAGGATTTGCTGACAGACTGCATATGGGTTGTGGAGGAAAAAACTGGTAATTCTAAGGTTTTGAGCTGAAGCATTTCATGTTTCTAAGAGATAACAATATTCATTTGCGATGAAGAAGGCAGCACAATACTAAGGTTCATAGTTTAGTCAAGGTAATACAGAGTAAAGATTGAATTCTTGCTCTAGATCTAGACTACTTGCTTTTGAATACTAGCCTCACAAGTATTCAGTCACTAGATTTATTACTTGGGCAAAATATTTAACGTTTTTATTCCTAGTTTCCTCATTTGTAATAGGACTACTCATTGGGTCGCTGCAAGGCTGAAATGTTTTACATTTCCAAAACCCTTAGAAAACTGTCTGACAGTTCTGTTCCTTAGCTATCACATAACTATTACTGGTCACCTTCAAGCTCTTTGTCACTGGGTTTTTATTGAGTTCTGTTACATTCGTAGGCAAAATTCTCATACATTACACAAAACGCCATCCTTTTACCATTTATCTCTTGCATCAAGATATACCTAATGAGGGACGCCTGGGTGGCTCAGTGGGTTAAGCCGCTGCCTTCGGCTCGGGTCATGATCCCAGCGTCCTGGGATCGAGTCCCACATCGGGCTCCTTGCTCAGCGGGGAACCTGCTTCTCCCTCTGCCTCTGCCTGCCACTCTATCTGCTTGTGCTCACTCTCGCTCTCTCTCTGATAAATAAATAAAATCTTTAAAAAAAAAAAAAAGATATACCTAATGACACATGGTATCATAGAACTCAGTTCGAAGTTGCTTCCAAAAGTTATCACTTTAACAGTAAACTAACTTGTAGCAGGCATAAGCTAAATAGTGAGCTAAATGTCATGGTACACTTGTGAGGCTAGAAGTTCTAAAGTATATCATGGCATATTAATTGATAATCACTGCATTATACTATGCTGCTAAGTAAATTCCTATGTGGGGACATTTTAAGTACGGTAAAAAAGGCAGTTATTTAGGTAAAAGTCTTGGTTCAGTAGGTCACTGTATGTATAAAATGCCATTCAGCATCTGTAAAGCATTATCCAGTTTACAAAGCACTTGCAGGTATTAGCAACAGCTAGCTTTCAAGATGGCCCCAGTGAAATCTTTCCTTCTGGTATCAATGAACTTATGTAGTTTATTCCCACAGTGAAACAGACTGTTCTGTGTGACCTGTAGAATAAGTCAGAATTGAGTTCATCTAACTTTTAAGTAGATCATAAAAGGCATTGCTTCTTCTGCCTTGCATGCTTAGATCATGAACGCTGGGTGAAGTCAGGCTTCATATAAGAGTTCAATCAGGTAGCCCTGTGAAGAGGTCTACATGGGGAAGAACTGGGACCTCCGGCCAACAGCCATCATCAACTTGGCAGTCATATGAGTGAGTCACCCTGGAGGTAAATCATCTAGCTCCAGTCAAGCCTTCAATAATTGCCACCCAGCCTGAAAGACATGGAGAGCTGTCCAGCCAAACTGCTCCAGAAATCCATACCCAGAGAAAAAAAATGACATGTTAAGTGATTATTGTTTTTAGCAACATTTTGAGTTTTGAGTCATTAAGTTTTGGTTTGCTACAAAGTAATACACCATAGGGACACCGGGATGGTTCAGTCAGTTAAGTGTTTGCCTTCAGCTCAGGACATGATCCTAGGATCCTGGGATCCAGAGCCACATCAGTCTCCTTCCTCAGTGGGAAGCCTGCTTCTCCCTCTGCCTCTGCCTGCCACTCCCCTGCTTGTGCTCTGACAAATAAAAGTGGGAAAAAAAAGTAATACACAATGCACTAATGGATCCTATCATATTGTATAGCATTAGGGAGGAAATCTGAAGCTTGAACAAATTCAGCAATTTGTGGATGGTTATATATATTTATGTGCTCATCTCCTAAATGAAAATACAGGCTATTTATTTAAAGCTAAGCCAGAATTCTATACCATCCTCTTTGGGAGCTCACCCTATGACACCAATTCCCACTGAACATAACTTTTTGCCATACTTGTGCTCATAAATTCTGTAAAAGTGATAAATTTTTTCCATTGTGACATTCATGGCTGGAGCTATAGTAAAGATGGCCTTCAAACAGTTCTAGTATGGGGCTTCTGACTGCTGGCCCACAGAATCACAGAAATCACTCTTCATGATCTGAACCAACTCTGTTTCGGAAAGCAAAAAAAATGACCTTGGTTTCCTGTAACTGAAATGTAAAAATTAAGGGAAAAAAAGAGAATAGGGCTAACTTTAAAGAATATTTTCGAAGTAAGTTTTTAAATGATAACAGAAAAATCATCAATCACATTGTTTTTCTGAGTCACCAGAACAGCTTATTTCTGGTACCAAACACCTATCTCATATTCAACTTGGGCAACATTTATACTGGTCACAACAGAGAACTCATAGGAGAAGCAGATAAACTATGGAATAGCAAAAAGACAAAACAAGAACAAAAAAAATAACAAAACAAACAAAAAAACCAAAGCTTAGTCTACAGGCAAATGAGCAAAACTCAACAACAATTTGACTCTAATACCCATGAGCTACCCTTACTATTAGGAATGACTTCCTTAAAGCATATTCTAGAAATCATTCAAGGTATGGAAGAAAATTTATTTAGCTTTGTGAGGCTTTACTTTCACAATAATACATGCCCTTGGCACTCTAAGACCCTATTAAAGTTTCATAAATTGCCTTAGTAAGGCAAATATTTAGGTTGATTTTACGAAACTTTCAGACATTTAAGTTTGAGAAAGTTAGTGGTTTTCAGAATTTGCACACAGGATGACAAAACAGTAAAAGAAATCAAAGAATGAGACTTTCTTAACAGCCCTAATAATATAGTAAGTTGCAATGTCTAATCAAACATCTATTCCTAGGTTTATATTTATTTTGATCCCATATTTTCCATTTTAAACTCTGGCACTTTCTTCTGAATATTGGTTACAAATAATCTTTTGTCTTAACTCCCAGTTTTAATACCACAAAGTCACCTGTTTTACCTTGACTATATTTTTATTACTTAGTGTAGGATATGCTTTTTAAACTAGTTATACTCCAGTAACTCTGTGAATGAAAAAATGTTAAGAAAACTAAGAACAAATAATGGAGTCATTCTTTCATTGATCCTCATCCAATTTCAGGAAAATCACTTCCCCAAGCAGCAATTCTCTCTGATAAAAACCTGTGATAGTTTACTAGATACTGTGTACTTTTAATAGCTCCAACACTGGAAATACTTGATAATTGAGAGTAAATTAATAGGCTAACATTTAAAAATGTATACTTTAATAAGCATATAAACAATTAGGTAAGCTTTTGCAGAAGCTGACCAAGATACATATATTAGAAGATACAACTGTCCATCTAAATTTTCTATATATCATTTTTTTTCTTTTTGGAGAGTATTCAAGTTGTTTGCTATATAATTTCTCATGTGCCATTTTGGATTTTTGGACAGTCTTTATTGTAAAGACTATTTTTTTGTCTGATGATGAATAGCAGCCACACTGTCAGTGATTATTCCGGACCTCCACGCTGAAAAGGAAAAAACAAAGCAAAAAATTAGGTGTTAAATTTACAGAAGAAATGTTTTCATGGTCACTATACAAATTTACACCATTTTAAGCAAATGACCTTTAGGGTTTAAAAAAACAATTTCAATTTTTCATTTCTCTTAGGCACTCCTATCAATGTTATAAACAATTTCTGATCTGGAGAGGACTCAAGGTTGACCCTGACTGGTGGGCCTCAAATTTCTTGGTCTCAGCAGCCCTTCACACTGAAAAATTACCAAGGACTCTACTGAGCTTCTTTCATGTGTTATGGTTATTACTACTTCCCATATTATACTTCCACACATATATCCCTTCATGTACCTCTACTGAGGGCTTGTACATGGTTTACTTCTCATAGTCCGGGCCTGACTATCTTGGTCTTAGCTATTGACCCACCATGACAAGGTGATGGAAGAGCAAGAAAATCAGCCTATGAAATTCCAAAAGCCAAAAATGTTCATGTGTTTTGATAGAACTAAAATAAAGAGCAATGACATACTTGGATAAATTCAATTTCTTCTTGAGATACAAGTTTCCTTCTGTATTTCTGAGGTAATGTTTTTATTATTTCTGCAGTGTCTGGTGGACCCTGATGCATCAGCAAATCTGGTGATTTACTTCCCTTAGAATGCTGTGAAATTGAAGAAGAGTGAGATGGTAGTCCTGCTGATCTCAAAACTTCTGATACTGAAAAAAATATATATATATATAATTAGAGAAATAAATTGTTCAGGTATCTTAAAATACTATTTTGAGTTATCTATTATTGAGTAAGCAAGTCATTCTTCAAATGCTAAGTGTAATTCTAACAGGTATTACTGAGTAACTTAGTTGGGTAAAGTTCATTTTAAATAAGGAGGTAGCCTTAAGCGAATGAATTACTAAAACAAGTTTGTAAAATAATAAAATTTCTAGGTAGTGGAGTTCAACCCATATAGATAATCTGCATGACCTAAATTTTGTCAAATGGTGGAATTTATAGTCAAAAATATCCCTATAAGGGGTGCCTGGGTGGTTCAGTCGGTTAAGCAACTGCCTTTGGCTCAGGTCATGATCCCAGCGGCCTGGGATCCCTGCACAGTGGGAAGCATGCTTCTCCTTCTCCCACTCCCCCGCTTGTGCTCTCTCTCTTTCAAATAAATAAAATCTTTGAAATATATATGTAGGGGCGCCTGGGTGGCTCAGTGGTTTAAAGCCTCTTTCAGCTCAGGTCATGATCCCAGAGTCCTGGGATTGAGCCCCGTATCAGGCTCTCTGCTTGGTGGGGAGCCTGCTTCCCTTCCTCTCTCTCTGACTGTTTCTCTGCCTACTTGTGATCTCTGTCAAATAAATAAATAAAAATCTTTTAAAAAAATAAATAAAATATATATGTGTGTATATATATATATATATATATATATAGAGAGAGAGAGAGAGAGAGAGAGAAAGAGATCCTTATAAAACTTGTTAAGATCCTCTCTGAATTGAAGATCAAATATCTTATAATAAAAACAGGGACAAGAATAATGATTATTGAGTAATGTATAGAGTTGTTGAATCACTATATTGGGCACTGTAAATTAACTCTACTAGAATTAAAAAAAAAAACAGGGACAAAGGACTGGGTAAAATGGACAGAAAAGAGGACAACTTGTTCAGAATCTTGAGTTACTTTATAGGCAATGATTGCTCAGGGCTAAGGCAGTCTTCATCTATTGAGTGAATGAGTAAATGAGTGAATGAAAGAAAAGGTCAGCTGGGAGAAAAATATAGGAATGGCTACTGTCTTCACAATCTCTCCAATGTAAGCATGGGATAGTCTTTTCAAGGACAGAAGAAAGGAAAGAACAAAAATTTCCCTATATAAAATCAATATCCTTAAAAATTCAGAGACATGGGGCGCCTGGGTGGCTCAGTGGGTTAAAGCCTCTGCCTTTGGCTCAGGTCATGATCCCAGGGTCCTGGGATCGAGCCCCGCATCAGGCTCTCTGCTCAGCGGGGAGCCTGCTTCCTCCTCTCTCTCTGCCTGTCTCTCTACCTACTTGTGATCTCTGTCAAATGAATAAATAAAAAAATCTTTAAAAAAAAAAAAATTCAGAGACATTTCTGTTGAGTCACCACCTTTTTAAATGGAGGTAATAAGTTAATTTCCACTTGCATAAAACCTAGCAGACCACTGTGATCTAAGCTACAATGGTCTCATGGATTTTTTTTTTTTTTAAAGATTTTATTTATTTATTTGACAGAGAGAGATCACAAGTAGACAGAGAGGCAGGCAGAGAGAGGGAGGGAAGCAGGCTCCCTGCTGAGCAGAGAGCCCGATGTGGGACTCGATCCCAGGACCCTGAGATCACGACCCGAGCCGAAGGCAGCGGCTTAAACCACTGAGCCACCCAGGCGCCCTGGTCTCATGGATTTTTAAATGAGTAGGAATGCCTATTATAGCATATTCATATATAAAAATGCTTGTACATATATATATATTTTAAAAATCTGAAGTATAACTTACCGTTAGGTTTAGGATTGTCTCTTCTGTCAGGGAATCTTATTAATGGAGTATGTGGCTTGACTACCTAAAGGAAAAATTAAAATACATGGAAAAAAAAGATGAAGCACTAAAACTATTAACTATAAAAGAAACCACCTACTGAGCTTCCCAGATAACTTTGTTAAAATAAACTTAGTATTTTTTTTTTTTTCAACAGAAAGGTTGTCTACTTTTTTTTTTTTTTTAAGATTTTATTTATTTATTTGACAGACAGAGATCACAAGTAGGCAGAGAGGCGGGCAGAGAGAGAGGGGGAAGCAGGCTCCCTGCTGAGCAGAGAGCCCAACGTGGGGCTGGATCCCAGGACCCTGAGATCATGACCTGAGCTGAAGGCAGAAGCTTAACCCGCTGAGCCACCCAGGCGCCCCTAAACTTAGTATTTCACAGCAACTTTATTATTTTTTTTAAAAGATTTTATTTATTTATTTGACAGAAATCACAAGTAGGTAGAGAGGCAGACAGAGAGAGAGAAGGAAGCAGGCTCCCTGCTGAGCAGAAAGCCCGACGTGGGGCTTGAACCCAGGACCTGGGATCATGACCTGAGCCGAAGGCAGCAGCTTAACCCACTGAGCCACCCAGGCACCCCGTCACAGCAACTTTAAATCTTACTATTTTACTCTTCCCAAACGAGGAAAGCTGGTCTATAAACTATTAATTTGTTTATCTTATCTGCTCTTCATAGTAACTTTGGACTTTACACTTAACTTATATTTTACTATACTTTATATATTTTATACTTTATATTTATACTTTACTTATATTTTACTATACTACCAACTGACCTCAAAAACAAACCTATGGGGGTGCCTGGGTGGCTCAGCAGGTTAGGGCCTCTGCCTTTGGCTCAGGTCATGATCCCAGGGTCCTGGGATCAAGCCCCGCAGTGGGCTCTCTGCTCAGCAGGAAGCCTGCTTCCTCCTCTCTCTCTCCCTCTCTCTCTCTCTGCCTGCCTCTCCGCCTACTTGTGATCTCTGTCTGTCAAATAAATAAATAAATAAAATCTTTAAAAATGAAATAAAAAACGACAAAAAAAAAAAAAAAAAACAACCCTATGGAGGCACCTGAGTGGCTTAGCTGGTTAAGCAACTGCCTTCAGCCCAGGTCATGATCCCAGAGTCCCGGGATCAAGCACTGCATAGGGCTCCCAGCTCCGCAGGGAGTCTGTTTCTCCCTCTGACCTTCTCCCCTCTCATGCTCTCTCTTACTTGCTCTCTCTCTCAAATAAATAAATAAAATCTTTAAAAAAAAAAACAACAACCCTATGAAAAAGATGACACAGATCTTATGTTGCATGACATGTATTGCCCTGCTGCCTGGTAAGAATTCAAAGTTTCCTGACTTGTATTGAGTTTGTTTTCCTACTATGTCAATATCTAGCAGTGTAAAATAGGGTAAAAAGCATACTAAAAATTAGGTCATTAAGAAAATACTTTTTCTAAAAAAAAAAAAAAAAAAACTTTTTCTGGGATGCCTGGGTGGTTCAGTCGGTTAAGCATCTGCCTTCAGCTCAGGTCATGATCCCAGGGTCCATGAATCCAGTTCCACCTTGGACTCCGTGCTCAGTGGGGAGACTGCTTCTCCCTTTGGCCCCCATTCCCCTGCTTGTGCTCTCGCTCTCTCTCTGACAAATAAATAAAATTTTTAAATGAAAATATTTTTTCTGACTACAAAAGTAACACATGTTCTGTGTAAAAAAATTGGAAGAGGGGCACCTGGGTGGCTCAGTGGGTTAAGCCTCTGCCTTCGGCTCAGGTCATGATCTCAGGGTCCTGGGATCGAGTCCTGCATCGGGCTCTCTGCTCAGCGGAGAACCTGCTTCCTCCTCTATCTCTCTCTCTGCCTGCCTCTCTGCCTACTTGTGATCTCTCTCTCTGTGAAATAAATAAATAAAATCTTAAAAAAAAAAAAAAAGGAAGAAATGGAAAAAAGCACAAATAAGAAAACACTGTCTATAATCCCCAAGCCCACATAAAACAATTTAAACATTTTGTTAGCGCTTTTGGTCTGAGGGCTATACCCACGGTAATATATATTTTTAGAATATTGCTTTTATAACAAATATTTGCAGAGTATTACTGTTTTATCCCTAGAATTCCAGATAATGCTATAGAGAAACCTAAATGGATCTTTCAATATTAAATTTTCTGAATACACAATGCTAAGACTCTAATGAACAGTACTGTTTGCATCTAAAGTAATCTCTGAGTTGCTCTGTAACTAGTGATAGTGAGATATGTTTATCTGCAAAATACTGTATATATGTATTACATACTAGTTTATATGAGTACAGAAGTAAATAGGTTCGTTGGGACCGGCCTGAAACCACCACCATAACTGTGCTGCTGTAAGAAAATGCTAGAATAGAGTTGTCTCCCACAGTATAAGGGCACACACAAGTCTTTCATGCTAAAAAACGAAAGTCTAATGTAACATTGTGTGTCAACTGTACTTAAATAAAAAAAAATTTTTAAAGATTTTATTTATTTATTTGACAGAGATCACAAGCAGGCAGAGAGGCAGGCAGAGGCAGAGAGAGAAGCAGGCCCCCCCGCTGAGCAGAGAGCCAGATGTGGGGCTCTATCCCAGGACCCTGAGATCATGACCCGAGCCAAAGGCAGAGGCTTAACCCACTGAGCCACCCAGGTGCCCCGATTAAATAAAAATTTTTTAAAAACCAATTATCCCTCTAGTGACTATTTTTCCTTTTCATAGCCAAGCTTCTTGAAATAATGTTTTATCCATCCATTTTCAATACCCCATTTATAAGTTTTAAACATGTTCAACAGCTTTCAAGATAAACTTCAAACTCACATTTGTCATTCACAGGCCCATCCTGATCTGGCATCTGCTTACCTCTCAAGCCTCAATCTCCACCACTGCCTTATATACATTTTTTTAAAAGATTTTATTTATTTATTTATTTGACAGAGAGAGAGAGATCACAAGCAGGCGGGGGTGGGGGGAGCAGACTCCCTGCTGAGCAGAGAGCCTGATGTGGGGCTCGATCCCAGGATCCTGAGATCATGACCTGAGCCAAAGGCAGAGGCTTAACCCACTGAGCCACCCAGGCGCCCCTGCCTTATATACCTTTTATTCCAGGTATTCTGAAGTACTTTTCTGTTCCCTATTGATCATGCCATTTCATACCATTCAATCTACAGCTTGTGTTCCATGCCAGGAAATCTATCCTCAGTCCTGTCCTGCTTCCATGCTCCTGCTTTCATCTGTTTATTAATTTTTTTAAAGTTTTAAGATTTTATTGATCTATTTGAGAGAGAGCAAAGGGGAGTGAAAGAGAGAGAGCCTGAACAAGGGGATGAGGAGAGGGAGGAGAAGCAGACTCCTGGCTGAGAAGGACACCTGACACAGGGCTCGATCCCAAGACCCTGGTATCATGACCTGAGCTGAAGGCAAACACCTAACAGACTGAGCCACCCAGGTGTCCCTCATCTGTTGATCTGTTAAAACAGTCAAATATCACTTCCCTCTAAAAAGCTTTCCTGATTTTAAAGTGTGATTTTAAAACTCCTCCTCTGGGTTTCCATGGCATCTGTGCCAGTATATCTGTGGGATAGATTCCTAGGAAAGAGACTGCTGAGTCAAAAGAGAAAAAAAACAATCCTGAGAGGTATTGGTAGATCTTCTTTCACAGAGTTTATACTGTTTTATATTCCCATATTGGATCCTAGAGTGACCAATGAGTGCCCGCTTACACACAGCCTTCACAACAGACTTGTGTTATCTGACTTGTACATTTTTAATCAAATCTCAGTGAGGAAAAATGTTATCTCCATGTAGTTTTCATTTTCAGCTATCTTACCATAAGTAAGGCTGTTCATCTTTTCATATGGTTAAGAGCATTTTCATTTCTTTACCTGTGAAGATTGTATTCATAGCTCTTGCCTACTTTTCTATGCTTGTAAGTTCTTTATATAGTATGCTTATAAACTCTCTTTCTGTTGCAAATTTTTACCTAGTTTTTTTTTTTTAGTTGAATGGTTTTTATTTTTTTGGATGAGTAAATGTTTTTTTTTTTTTTCTTTCCAGTACAGCCCACATTATCAGTCTTTTCTCCTTAATACATCTTGATTTTTTTTTAAAGATTTTATATAGGGGCGCCTGGGTGTCTCAGTTGGTTAAAGCCTCTGCCTCCGGCTCAGGTCATGATCCCAGAGTCCTGGGATCGAGCCCCCCATCGGGCTCTCTGCTCAGCAGGGAGCCTGCTTCCCCCGCACCCCCCGCCTGCCTCTATGCCTAATTGTGATGTGTCTGTCAAATAAATAAGATCTTTAAAAAAAAAAAAAGATTTTATTTATTTATCTGACAGAGACACAGGCAGAGGAAACACAGGCAGGGGGAGTGGGAGAGGGAGAAGCAGGCTCTCCGCTGAGCAGGGAGGCTGATGCGGGGCTCCATCCCAGGACTCTGGGATCATGACCTGAGCTGAAGGTAGATGCTTAACGACTGAGTTACCCAGTCCCCTGTATCTTGATTTTAAAGCATAGTTGGGTAAGTTTTCACTGTTCCAGTTATAAAGAAAGTCTTGTTTTCATTTGGTATTGCATGGTATTGTTTCTTTTAATTTTCAATTCTGAAATAATTAACGGAATCATAGGAAGCTGCAAAAAATGTACAAGGAAATTCCTGGTAACTTCATTCAGTTTCTACTACAGTAATATCTTACATAACTATAGCACAATATCAAAACCAGGAAACTGACACTGGTACAGTCCATACAGCTTATTTAAGATTTGGTCAGTTTTATATGTACTCATTTGTGCATGTATAATTCTTTGCAATTTTGGCTTCATTTTTTACATTAAGATATCAGATCCCTTTGCAATTTATCACTTCCTCCCCAACTAACCCCTGGCAACCACTGATCTTTTTACTGTCTTCAGTTTTCTTTTCCAGAAGGTCACATATTTGGAATCATAAAGTAGTCTTTCAGTTTGGTTTCTTTCACTCAGTAACACGCATATAAGTTTCCTCCATGTCTTTCCATGGCTTGATAGCAAATTCCTTTTTAGTGTTGGATAATATTCCATTGCCTGGATGTATCACAGTTTATGTATCCATTCACCTACTACTAAAGGATATCTTGGTTGCTTCTAAATTTTGACAATTATGAATAAAGCTACTATAAATATCCATGTGCAGGTTTCTATGTAGATGTAAGTTTTCAACTCATTTGGGTAAACAGCAAAGTGCAATTGTTTGATCATATAGTTAAAGTATATCAAGTTTTTAAAGAAACTGCCAAACTGCCTTCCAAAGGGGTCGTACCATATTACATTCTCAGCAGGAGCGAATGAGTGCCTAGTGCTCCACATCTTTGCCAGCATTTGGTAGTATCCACATTCTTCTGGATTTCGGCCATTCTAACAGGTATGAAGTGATATTTCTTTGCTGTTTTAATTTGCAAATCCATGATGACATGTGATGTTGAGCACCTTTACATATGCCTGTGATCTGTCTTTGATGAGGAGTCTGTTCAGGGCTTTTGGCCATTTTGTTGTTGTTGTTGTTTTTCAAGTGGGCCCCACAGCCCAGCACAGGGCTCAAACCCAAACTCAGGACCCTGTCAAGACCTGAGCTAAAATCAAGAGCCAGACATTTAATGGAATGAGCCACCTAGGCACCCCACCCATTTTTAAATCAGGTTGTTTTCTTGTGTTAAGTTTTAAGAGTTGTGTTTTTTTAAGATTTTATTTATTTATTTGACAGAGAGAGAAATCACAAGTAGACAGAGAGGCAGGCAGAGAGAGGGAGAAGCAGGCTCCCCGATGAGCAGAGAGCCCGATGCGGGGCTTGATCCCAGGACCCTGAGATCATGACCTGAGCTGAAGGCAGAGGCTTAACCCACTGAGCCACCCAGGTGCCCTGTTATTTTCTAGTTTTATAGTTTACATTTTACATACAATTCTACGACCCATTTTGAGTCAATTTTTGTGAAGAGTATAAAGTCTGTGTCTAGATTCATTTTTTCCAAGTGAATATCCAGTTGTTCCACAACATTTATTGAAAAGACTATCTTTTCTCCATCTATTGTGTTTGCTCCTTTATCACAGTTCAGTTAAATAGCTTTTAATTTTTAATTTTTACCTTTCTAAGTCTCTTAGTTTGAGGTATGCCTCATATATAGCATAGCATTGGATAGGTATTTGCTAGCCAAGTTGAGAGTAATTTTTTTTTAATAGTTTTTTAAGATTTTATTTATTTATTTGACAGAGAGAGATCACAAGTAGGCAGAGAGGCAGGCAGAGAGAGAGAGAGAGAGAGAGAGAGGGGAAGGGAAGCAGGCTCCCTGCCGAGCAGAGAGCCCAACGTGGGGCTCGATCCCAGGACCCCGGAATCATGACCTGAGCTGAAGGCAGAGGCTTTAACCCACTGAGCCACCTAGGCGCCCCTGAGAGTAATTTTCTAAAGGGGATTTAGACGGGGCCTCTGCTTGGCGGGGAGCCTGCTTCCCTCCCTCTCTCTGCCTGCCTCTCTGCCTACTTGTGATCTCTCTCTGTCAAATAAATAAATAAATTAATTAAAAAAAAAAAGCTTAAAAAAAAATAAAGGGGATTTAGATCATTTACATTTACAGATATAACTCACAAGTTTGGTATATTTTGTCGTATCATTTTATGATTATTTAAGTATAAATTCCTTTGTCATATCATCTTTTTCTTTGCTTTCATTTGTGGGATTTTTTTAAATTTGGAAACAATTATAAATTATGCTTTTGTGCATTTATATCTACATTACTACCTTTACATAATACCCTTAATGGCCACCTTCTGAGATACTACCCATTGGTTCATTACTATGAGAAAGAATGAAAGCAGGTGATAGTGATCTCTTCTCTGTTTTCCTTCCCCATCTTTTACTACCAGTTAATAGCCAGGGGCAAGTGTATTCCAGCTTTTGTATACTCTCCCCCTTATTCCTCCATTTTAAAAGTTGAATTAGAGCTATACTGTCAGAACAATAGTATTACCAACAAGTCTTTCACTGTATCTCCATTATTTAGTCTTGTTCTTACAGTCACATAATTCAATGTTCATATTCATTTCCTATGTTGAAACAACTCTGAGTACAACTAAGTATTCATCGGTTGTCTTTCATCCTCTGGGAGATCTAGTAGGAAGGGTTGCAGGGAACAATATTCTCTGAGTTAGTGAAGGTGTAGAAGGGTTTGTAGCCTTTAGAACTTGAAGGTCAGTGCAGCTAGATACATCTCTGGTTAATATTTTCCGTCCTTAACTATCTTACATATGTTATCCGCATGTCCTCCTTTATGAACTATTATTGTTGTAAACTCTGATAACTTTCATTCTCTTTTAAGTGCTTGGTCTTGTAGCCTGGAACACCCAAACTTTTTCTTTTTCTCCTTTAAAATCTAAAGATTCCAGGGGCCCCTGGGTGGCTTAGTCAGTGGGGCATCCAACTCTTGGTTTCAGCTCAAGTCATGACCTCAGGGTCCTGAGATCCAGCCCTGTGTGCATCAGGCTCTTGGCTTGGTGGTAAGTCAACTTGTCTCCCTCTCTCTGCCTTCCCACCCCCACCCCCATGTGAGTGCTTACACACATGTGCTCCCTCTCTCTCAAATACATAAATCTTAAAAAACAAAACAAAACCAAACCTCAAGATTCTACTAGAATATACCCGTTAGTCAACTACAGTTGGTTAATTTTCTCAAGCCTAAAGTATGGTTTTAAGTCTTCTTTTATATCAGCCAAGTTTTATTAAGTTATACGTTTTGAGACTTGTTCTATTTGCTTTTACTTTTTCAGAGACTACTTATTATGCAAAAGTTGCATCTTCCTGTTTTTATCTACTTCTGTGACTTCCTTTGAATCGGTCTAATCTTTTCCTTTTTCTGTGATTTTTTTTTTCCTTTTCCTCTTTTCATGCACTATTTCCTTTAACAAAACTTCTGAGTTGCCTATTTACTTTTATATTCCTTCTACTTTAGTATTTACTTCTGGAAAGTTCTTTTAATTCTTCACTGAGTTCAGAGCTGTATTGTCCCTAAAATCTTAACCTAAAATCTAACCTCAACCGCAACCTTTTAGTGTATAACTCTTCTCTGTTACTTCCCACTGTAAGCATCACCAAACCCTTCATTTCCTTGATTGTTCCTTTTTCCGGTCAACTGGTTCCACCATGACTTTACCTCCTTTCTTATCTAGCCTAGGACCCAGGGACCATTCAATATTCTATTACCAGCACTCTCAACCTCCTTCCTGGAGGTGTATCTTCACCTCACTTGTAAATCTCAAACCCTGAATTAATCCAACTACCCTTCTTCCCATGTCTCATGCAGCCAAAATGATTTTGTAAATGATAAATTATCACCTTTTTGCTTACATTAGTCCAAATATATCCAATATATATATGCTTGCCATTCCGTCATATTTATATGTCTTCTTGTAGAGATATTTAGTCATTTCTCTTAGGTATAAACCTAGGAGTAAAATTACTAGGTTACAGGGTAGGTATGTTTAATTACTAGAGACTGACAAAACAGATTTCCAAAGTGGCCATATGAATTATAATCCTACCAGCAACAATGAGGGTTTCTGGTGCCTCACAATGTCATCTCTTGGTATTGGCAGTTCTTAAAATTTTAATAACTTTAGTAGATGCAGTGGCACTTCCTGGCTTTAATTTGTATTCTCCTGGCAAGAATTAAGTAGAACATCTTTTCCCATGCTTATTGCTCATTTTTATATCTTCTTTTGTGCAGTTTCAACTTTTCAACCCATTTATAAATTGAGCTATATATTATGGATATGTATGGTTATATATTATGGGTACCAGTCCTTTGTTAGAGGTTCTCCTTGTCCTCACAGAATCTTTAATTAGTTAATGCTCAGCATCTACCTACTGAATAAGTGAGGATCATTCCTTGCAATGGGGCCGAAGGCTGGGATCTAGGATTATCTTTCAAACCGAAACAAAGAAACAGGCTGTGTAAAACCACCAAAAATGTGCAGGTTGTGTCCCTTTATATATTAACTTTACCTCTCCTATTTAATTTAGCCATCACTGCTGGAGAAGCAAATACAAAAGCTATCAGGGGTTGGTAATTGATGTGTAGATTAACAAAGTTCCTCTAAGCTACCAATCTAAACTCAAGGGGATAAAAGCTTGACAACAAAAGGCTTGGGAAAGGACCAACCATACATGTTTTAATGCATGTAAAACATTACAGATAAACTTAAATAATATCTTTCCCCCTTTCAATTCCCCCACCCAGCCAGTAACTAGATGCTGGTATTGGTGGGGGAGGACAGGCCCGGGGTGAGTTCGCAGCTCACAGGCCAGTTCTCAGGCTATTCCCAAGACCTTGAAGGGACACCGGGTCAGATACAAGGTTCGCTTCCTTCCACTCGCCGTTACCGCCTTCCTTACGATTGGCTCATCCGGGACATCACAGACCATGCTAAACGTCGATTGGCCAAACTACTGCCAGGGCAGCCTAGCCCGCCGACTCCTAAGAGGGCTACGGAGGTCCTGGCAGAGTATGGTCCGGGGACGGCGCAGCTGTTCTGCGCCTACCTACTGATACACTGCAGTCCTGCAGCATGGCTTGAAGCCTCAGCTATAGTCCCGGCTCACTGCCCGACCCAGTTGGCTCAAGGTCCAATTCTCACACATACCCCCCCCGGGCCGCGTCGCTGGCGCTACCCAAGGCCGCGGTGACCGCCCAGCCTCCGCCACCGCCTTGTCTCCCCAGCGCCTTTACTATAATCAGCAGTGTCCCTACCACCCACGGTGCGAAAAAGCGACAAAATTTACTTACCTGAACGACCCTGCTGGCAGACGCCATCTTGCTGCCCATCATGACCCCGGGATGGGGCAGCTTCCGGGGCAGTAGCTAGGCGCAGATATAACAGGAGTCCAGGGCAGCTGGGGGCGGGCCCTGCCTGTGGCGTCATGGAGGAGGGACGAGCCGGCAATCCCGTGGGATCGTCCTCCACCGCGGAGCTAACCCACCCTCTGCGCCTGACCCCGCCCCGCCCCGCCCCGCCCCGCCCCGCCCCGCTTTCAGTCTAGGAATTGCCCCACGTGCTTCCCATTGTTCAGTTTTGCAGACGAAGGTCTGTGGTGTTCCGTGTGTTTTGCACATCAGCCAATGAGTAAATTAGGGCCATTTCCTTCTCCAGGTAGCCAGATTCTAATTCTAATTTAATAAAATTTAACCTGAAACCAAATACAAAGTCACGTGGCTTCCTAAAATAAACAATCTTGTTAAAACTTGGGAGTTAGGGGTACCTGGGTGGCTCAGTTGGTTAAGCAATTGCCTTCCGCTGGGGTAATGATCAGGAAGTCCCAGAATGGAGTCCCGCATTGTGCTCCCCACTCAGCTGGGAGTTTTCTTCTCTGCCTCAGGCTCGCTCTCTCCCCTGCTTTTGCTCTGTCAAATAAATAAATAAAATCTTTAAAAAACTTTTTTTAAAACTTGAAACTAGAAAAAAAAATTGAAACATTTAATAAAGCACATCTAACTTCTAATTAATAAAGTAGATGTGAAACAAGCTATATAAACTACTAGGAAGCAATGAGACAAATCATAACAGAAAAGTTTCTACAGATCAACTGGTTTAAGTCAGTGACTGTAAGAAAAATAGGGTGCCAGTGCATATAACCTCTCACTCAGTTCAACTTAAATATGCTAGTGTAGAGGGAAAGCAGCCTTGGTTAATACGTAATAAATCTATGGGCATTCTTTGTTCCAATAAAACTTTATTTACAGAACAAGCCAGCTGGTAAGCCAGTTTGCTGACCTCTGATATAAATGAAACAACCAACCAAAGCAAATGTGATCACCAACAACCACAATTAAAATATATACTAACAAAAGCACCACAGCCCAGAATTTAAGACCGACTGAGATGTAAAACACTTGTGTCCCCAATTGAAAAAGCCGCTGAGCTCTCAAATGCCCTCTTCAGATATGGCCAAGGTTAGTCATGGAAAGGGAGAACTTACCAAAGGGCAGAGTCAGAAACCACAGAAGAACCTCTTCCAGTGAGCAGCACAAGTGCCTAAACAAAATGTATTTCCTCTCCCTAGGAAGGAGCACCTCCTATCATTTACCAAACAGTATTTCAGAATTGCTAACATTGTCCACTACTGTATGCTGGCTATGTGAAGCAACAGAATTTATCTTTTCAGTTCATTAATCTCCAGGTCAGGAAGAGCCTTTTTTTTTTTTTTATAGGATTTTATTTATTTATTTGACAGACAGAGATCACAAGTAGGCAGAGAGGCAGGCAGAGAGAGAGGAGTAAGCAGGCTCCCTGCTGAGCAGAGAGCCTGATACGGGACTGGATCCCAGGACCCTGGGATCATGACCTGAGCTGAAGGCAGGGGCTTTAACCCACTGAGCCACCCAGGCGCCCCAGATCAGGAAGAGCCATTATTTGGACCTGATGTGAAAGAGTATCATGAGATCCTGAACTTTGAAACTGTTATGATTAGATGACACTCTTGTTACTCTCCTTGGCGAAGGAGGTGTCTTTTATGTGTAAAAAGGAAGTTAATATTTAAGACCAAGACTGTATACTGTAGTGGACTGTATTCTTTTCAAATGCCCATTTTCTTTCCCCCATTCTGAAACCCAGCACTCCCCTACTGTGGAAGTATACTTTTCTGTCACAGTAATGTTTGGCTTGGTGAACAGAGCCGTGGTAAAATAATGTATACCTCTTCCAAGCAGACACTTTAAATGTGCTTGTGTAATTTGACTTTGCCACATTAACTATGAGAACGTTTTAGACAGTGGATGCTCCTCAGGTCCTCCAATGATCAGCCAAACTATGGATCCAAGAGAGATATAAATGTTTGTTAAAAGCCAGGGAATTGTTCAGCACTTGAGGAAAAACTGACTAATGAAATTTCTGTCTCAGGTTTGGGCTTTAGAAGGGAATACAAAGGATAAGAAAATCCCAGGAAAATGCAAAAAGATTTTTAGATGATGCTGAATCTTTACATCAGGAAGGTATTTTCCAGAATAATGCTTTTCTGTAAGAAGAATGTAACTTTTTTTTTAAAGATTTTAATTATTTACTTGACAGAGAAAAATCACAAGTAGGCAGAGGGCAGGTCGAGAGAGAGAGAAGGAGGCTCCCCCCTGAGAGCCCCATGCGGGGCCCGATCCCAGGACCCCGAGACCATGACCTGAGCCAAAGGCAGAGGCTTTAACTCACTGAGCCACCCAGGCGCCCCAAGAAAAATGTAACTTATTGGGGTGGCCTGAGTAGGTCAGTTGGTTGAACTTCCAGCTTAAAAAAATGTTGAAGGGTGTCTGGGTGGCTCAGTCAGTTAAGCTTGGGTTATGATCTCAGGGTCCTTGTCCTTCTGCCCCTGCCCCCACTCATTTGCTCTCAAATAAATCAAAAAAATCTTTTATTTATTTTTTTTTAAAGATTATTTTTTTATTTGACAGACAGAGAACAAAAGTAGGCAGGCAGGCAGAGAGAGAAGGGGAAGCAGGCTCCCTGCTGAGCAGAGAGCCCGATGCGGGACTCGATCCCAGGACCCTGGGATCATGACCTGAGCCGAAGGCAGAGGCTTTAATCCACTGAGCCACCCAGGCGCCCCTCAAAAAAATCTTTTAAAAAAGAAAAAGAATGTTGAAAATACTACATTGTCCATAAAAGTGATCAACAGCTCCAAACTCAATTTATTTCAATATTCAATTATTTGAATAAGGAATTCAAATTAGAGCTTGCTCTAAAAAGGGATGGGATACTATAAAAGATAGCAAGTTTTTTTTTTTTTAAGATTTTATTTATTTGACACAGAGAGAGAGATCACAAGTAGGCAGAAAGGCAGGCAGAGAGAGAGGGGGAAGCAGGTTCCCTGCTGAACAGAGAGCCCAATGCAGGGCTCTATCCCAGGACCCCGAGATCATGACCGGAGCCGAAGGCAGAGGCTTAAACCACCGAGCCACCCAGGTGCTCCAAGTTTTTTTTTTTTTTTTAAGTTTATATATTTTTAGTACTCTATAAACCCAACATGGGGCTTGTACTCACAAGCCCCAGATTGAGAGTCACATGCTCTACCAACTGAGCCAGCCAGGTGCCTGAGCAAGTTCTATTTTTTTTTTTTTAAGATTTTATTTATTTTTTTAAAAAAGATTTTATTTATTTATTTGACAGATAGAGATCACAAGTAGGCAGAGAGGCAGACAGAGAGAGAGGAGGAAGCAGGCTCCCCGCTGAGCAGAGAGCCCTATGTGGGGCTCAATCCCAGGACCCTGGGATCATGACCTGAGCCGAAGGCAGAGGCTTTAACACACTGAGCCACCCAGGCGTCCCAAGTTCTATTTTTTTTTTTTTTTAAGATTTTATTTGTTTATTTGCCAGAGAGAGAGAGAGAGAGTGAGTGAGCACAGGCAGGCCAAGTGGCAGCAGAGGCAGAGGGAGAAGCAGGCTCCCCACCAACTGAAGTTGAACTGAAGTTGGGGACAGTATTCTTTTCATTAGTGGGATTCACTAAATTATCAAATGATTGCTAATTATCTTAACACTAAAATTGACTCATCATAGGGGTGCCTGGGTGGCTCAGTGGGTTAAAGCCTCTGCCTTCGGCTCAGGTCATGATCCCAGGGTCCTGGGATAGGGCCCCACATTGGGCTCTCCACTCAGCAGGGAGCCTGCTTCCTCCTTTCTCTCTGCCTGCCTCTCTAACACTTGTGATCTCTGTCTGTCAAATAAATAAATAAAATCTTTAAAAATTAAAAAAAAAAGAAGAATACCTTATTGTACATTTCAAAGTCGCTAAGATCTTAAATCTTCTTACCACAAAAAAGAAATAATTATGTGACCCGATGGAGATGTGAGCTAATGCCATGGTGGTCAAATCAACCCATTGTATACCTTCAACTTATACCATGCTATATCATTTACAATGCTATATATATCAGTACAACTGATAGTTGAAAAAACATCAAGATATGGATATCTCTTTCTCATTTTTCAAATATTTTAGTTGACTGACAAATGCACAAAAGTATTCCAAATAATGGGGGGTGGAGGGATGGGTTAAATGGATGATGAGTATTAAGGAGGACACTTGTTATGATTAGCACTGAGGTGTCAAATATAAGTGATGAATCACTAAATTCTATTCCTGAAACTAATATTACACTGTATGTTAACTAACTGGAATTTAAATAAAAACTTTAAACTACAAAGAATAAAAAAAGGAAGGGAGAAAAGAAGAGAACAAAAGAAAAAGAAAAAAAAATGAGTTGGGACCGCCAGGAATGTTATAAAAAAAATGTCCACATTCAGTGGAAAGCTTAATTAGATGTCTTTTGGGACCCTTGCCAGGCTATGACTTTCAGATTCTTTTAGAGAATGCCAGTCACTTTAATTAATATATTTGAAAGAACAAATTCCATGTTATAGTATTAAGCTACAAAAGTTTGCAATATCAGTTCCGAGAATACTAACTAAAAATTTTACTTGAAATTTGCTATTTAAATGACATATCAAGATTAAAGCAAAAAATGACAAAACAGAATTCTTATTAGATCATGGTGAGATTCTTCTCAAGCTGTAGAACAATTTCCTTAAAAGCAGGATCCTCTGCCCAATTGGCTTTACTTCCTAAAATAAGGTTCTGTAATAAAAAAGAAAAAAACTTATATTAAAGTTATAAGTACGATTACAAATTTAACAAGATTTTTAAAAATTCTTACATTAATTTTTTAAAAAAGGATTTTATTTATTTTTTTGAGAGAGAAAGGGAGAGACCACAAGTAGGAGGGAGGAACAGAGGGAGAGGGAGAAGCAGGTTCCCTGCTGAGCAGGGAGTCCTATGTGGGGTGGGCTCAATACCAGGACCCTGGGATCAGGACCTGAGCTGAAGGCAGACATTTAACCATCTGAACCACCCAGGCGCCCCCCCTTCACTAATCTTATCAAATATTTACCAATAAGGTATGGGCATCTACTCTATAAAAAATATATTCTTGGGGTCCCGGTTGGCTCAATCAGTTAAGGGTCTGACTCTTGGTTTTGGCTCAGGTCCTGATCTGGCAGGATTGAGACAGAGCCCCCTCCTCCTACTTATGCACGTTCACTCTCTCTCAAATAAATGAATAAATAAGTAAAACCTATTTAAAAAAGAAAAAATACATTCTTGTATCCTCATTTCCACTTTAGTAAGGTTTCATACTTGATTCTCATAATTCTAGAGAATATTTACAATGTTTACAACAATTTTTTTGGATTCATCAGTTTTTGGGATGTTTGCAGTGATATTCTAAATTAAAGGAAAAAGACTGCAGCTATGGTTCAGTCATTTTGCACTTCTATAGTGAAAAACAGTTTAACCATAAACTATTATGCCCTATTTAAATAGAAAAACTATGGCTCAATGATACCAAGTTACTAATTCAAATATAATTTGAATATAATTCAAATATAACACTTAAAGTGTTATATTGTTATATATAAAAATACTTAAAAATATGGCTTACACCTGGCACATTCTTGCTATAGGACTGGTGTATGTAAATCCAATTAAATTTACAAACGCAAGGGGAAGTAAGCATTCAAGTATGACTGAACCCATTAGGGGCAGGAGCTCCTAATGTAGCCAAAGCTGTGTTCTGCTTAACAAAGCAACGATTTCATTACATCAAAATTAACGCTAAGAGGATATGAATAAAAGCTAAGAAAGACAAAATAATAGAAGTCTCAAAAAGTAGTAGGGGGGCGCCTGGGTGGCTCAGTGGGTTAAAGTCTCTGCCTTCGGCTCAGGTCATGATCTCAGGGTTCTGGGATTGAGCCCCGCGCCGGGATCTCTGCTCAGCAGGGAGCCTGCTTCCTCCTCTCTCTCTCCGCCTGCCTCTCTGCCTCCTTGTGATCTCTCTCTCTCTGTCAAATAAATAAATAAAATCTTTAAAAAAAAAAAGTAGTAGGAAGGAAAGTATGCCAAAGAAAATTAATATGATCCTGTATTTATGATGCAATTCTCCACTGGAGGTTAGTCTAAGGGACTTCCTTACTCCTAATAGAGTAACTCACTGCTACTAAAAGGTAGGTTTAAGACCCGGTGAAGAGGGGAGCCTGGGCGGCTCAGACGGTTAAGCAACTGACTCTTGGTTTTGGCTGAGGTCAGTACCTCAGGGTCATTAGACTGAGCCCATGATGGCTCTGTGCTCAGTGTGCCTATGATTCTTTCCCCCTACTCTCCCTTCCCACTGCTTGTGTTCTCTCTTAAATAAATAAACAAATAAAATCTTAAAATAAAAAGAGACCTGAAGAAGAATTTCTTATGGTCAGCTATAAGAACTCATATTCTACAAGGATATGCTTTACACATAATAAATATTTGCTTTACACATAATGGGCAGTTTTAACTGTGTATCTTCCTAATTGAATCTAGTAATATAAATATTTCATTTCATCAGTTTGAGACATTTTATAATTCAAAAAAGTAATGAAAACCCTCCAGAACTGGGATGTCTGGGTGGCTCAGTCGTCTAAACGTCTGCCTTTAGCTCCAGTTATGATCCCAGGGTCATGGGATAGAGTCCCACATCTGGCTCCTTGCTCAACAGGAAGCTCGCTTCTCCCTCTGCCTGCCACTCCCCCTGCTTGTGCGTTTGCTCTCTTGCGCTCTCTCTCTGACAAAAAAATAAAATATAAAAAAAAAAAAAAGAAAAGAAAAGAAAACCCTCCAGAATAAAGGAGCACATAAAATTTAAGCGGTAATATGCTAATAACTACCAACATTTATTGAGAATTTACTTGGACCAGACATTATGCTAAACAGATTAACATGAATTATCTTTTTTAGGTTTCATAACCTTTCTTTCTAAACAGGGAAACTGATGTTTAGAAAACTTAAATAATTTGCTCAAGGTTCATAACTTTTAAGTTGCAGTATGGAACATAATTCTAGATTTCCATTACCCGCATCCATGTTTTCCCCTACCTCCCAAGTTTAAGTTCTAATGCTTTCCATCATTATACCTGTCTCCACAAAGCTGCTAAAGTCATTACACTTACAAATGCCTAAGTTCTAATCATAATGAAAAGTCAAAGCCTTAAACATTAAATAGATACAAATTTGAAATATACATAAACAGACTAATATTTAGTGTTGAATTCATGTTTTTTTCAGGATCAAAGACTAACTGAAAGTAAATCTGAAAGTAACAGAACCAATCATTTTTAAAAAGTTCTTTACCTACTTTCCTTATATAAATGTTACCTGAAACACATGTTGAATAACTGTGGTAATTTGTATCTCCATCTGCAGGTTTTGTTGTATGGTCTTCATCTTGTCTGAATTTTCCATAACAGCCAAATCATCTTTCTGTTTGTTCTTTTCAGTCTGTATTTCTAAAAGCTTACTTTCTGAAGCTTGTTTTAATTCTATCAGGTTAAAAAAAATACATTATTGAACAACTCCTACAAACAAGAATCTGGAGAAACTGTGAAGCAGAACAATTCCTGACTATATCAAGAGAAAATATTTAATAAGCATCATTTTAAGTTGCAAATCCATTTTGATCTGAAAATGACTTTCGTGATGAAAAATACCAGTATTTTTACTTTATCCTTAGCCGTGTCCTGCATGATAATGACACCTGTCTACTTACGTTTGAAGTGACACCATGTTAAAGAGGACTTACTCAGGGTTGCCAAAAGAAAGGCAGAAGATATATGTAAGGAAATACCTTTTCCTCCTTTATTTACAAAAATGACATATCAACAAGATAAATTTCCAGTTAAGAGATTCTCTTCTCCAGGGATAAACACATTATCAACCATTTCCTGTAGTTCCTGAAAGGTTCTAAGAATTAAACTATCTCAAAACATAAATAGGTGTGTCCCAGGAGCTTGGTTCCTTGATATTAATGGATCAAAAATAGGTTGGAATTCAAGGAAAAACATTGAACATCCAAAGGGTGATTAGATCAGATGACTGGAACTATTTCTGACCCTGAGATTACTTACAAACAGGCAAATCTGTGTAATATATAAAAACAATAAATCATGCCCATACTATTAAATGAAAAAGGCAATTTACAACATAGAATAAAGTGAGGCCAATTTTATTAGATAAGAAATAAGCACTGAAGGCACCCCTGAGAGGCTCAGTCAGGTAAGTGTCTGACTCGATTTCTACTCAGGTCATGATCTCAGGGTTGTGAGATCAAATCTGACACCTATCTCCCCAATCAGCATGAAGCCTGTTTGAGAGTCTCTCTCTCCCTCTGCTCCTTCCCCTGCTCCTGCTCATGCCTTCTCCCCCTCAAATAAACAAAAAAATAAAATCTTTAAAAAAGGGCTGTGGGCACCTGGGTGGCTCAGTTGATTAGATGGCTGCCTTCAGCTCAGGTCATGATCCTGGAGTCCCGGGATCGAACTCCACAATGGGCTCCCTGCTCAGTGAAGAGCCTCCTTCTCTCTCTGGCCCTCACCTAGCTTGTGCTCTCTTGTGAGTGTGAGCACTCTCTCTCTTAAATAAATAAATAAAAATCTTTAACAACAACAACAAAAAGAACCACTGAAGAGTGATTATATCTTGATAATAAATTTAAAAATTTTACTTTCCCTAAGTATACTTTTCTGTTTCCAAATTCTACTGAAAATGTGTATTATTACTTTAAAAGTTTCAATAATTTCAATGCAAAAAGCCATCTCAAGTTAAAAAGCTGTAGAATTATATGTATCAAATGATAATTTAAAATTATGTATGTATAAAGAAGACATTCAAATGGCCAAGAGACACATGAAAAAGTGCTCAACATCACTTGACATCAGAGAAATATAAATCAAAACCACAGTGAGATACTACCTGATATCAGTCAGAATGGCTAAAATTAACAATTCAGGAAATGACAGATGATCCAAAGGATGCAGAGAAAGGGGAACCCTCCTACACCATTGGTGGGAATGCAAGCTGGCACAGCTACTCTGGAAAAAAGTATGGAGGTTCCTCAAAAAGTTGAAAATAGAGTTACCCTACCACCCAGCAGTCGCACTACTGGGTATTTACCCAAAGATATAAATGTAGTGATTTGAAGGGGCATGTGCACCTGAATGTTTATAGCAGCAATGTCCACTATAGCCAAACTATGGAAAGAGCCTAGATGTCCATCAACAGATGAATGGATAAAGAAGATGTGGTATATATATACAATGGAATATTATGCAGCCATCAAAAAAAGAAATCTTGCCATTTGCAGCGATGTGGATGGAACTAGAAGGTATTATGCTAAGTGAAATAAGTCAATTAGAGAAGGACAATTATCATATGATCTCAATGATATGTGGAATCTGAGAAATAAGGCAGATCCCATAGGGGAATAGAGGAGAAAAAAAAAAAAACAAGATGAAACCAGAGAGGGAGACAAACCAGAAGAGACTCTTAATCTCAGGAAACAAACAGAGGGTTGCTGGAGTGCAGGGGGTGGGAGGGATAGGGTGGCTGGGTTATGGACATTGGGGAGGTTATGTGCTATGGTGAGTGCTGTGAATTGTGTTAAGACTGTTGAATCACCTGTACCCCTGAAACAAATAATACATTATGTGTTAATTAAAAAAATAAAATAAAATTATGTATGTATAAATATGTTTACATGGACATCAAAAAAGTACTGGAATGATATATACCTAACTGTGGTCACACAGGAAGGAAATATGGGTTTCACATTTACTTTCTATATCATTTGATTTTTCTCTCGTGAGAATATATTAATTTTGTGATTTAAAGTTCTAAAACAACAAAAATGAATCAAGTGAACATTTTATACACTACTTTTAAAAATGCCATGTGTAAAATTTTAAGAAAATCTGAAAATTAAGAAATTTCTCAATGGCTGAGGTAACTGGCCTTATCAATCTCCACAGTAAGTAAAAATGTTTTCTACAAAAAACAAAACAAAAAAACTGTTCTACATACGTAATCTCTTCTTTCTAACATCAAGTAGTTTTTCCTCCAAATCCCAAGATTCCTGTTATTAAAAATAAAAAGATTAAGGTGCATTACCTAAGAATAAACCTATAATACATCACTGAATTTTTTCTATTACCCATGTTCTCCAAACCTCCTGTTTTCAATCCCTTTATTTCCATACCAAAAAAGAAAAAGGACAGTAGCTTAAATTTTAAGTAAATAATTAGCCACAATGGACAGAAATAACTGAGTTATGAGAAAAAGAAAACTTAAGAACAGTGAATTCCAATCATACCAGTAATCTTTGGGTAATCTTGTATAATCACACATAATACAGTTGCCAGCAACAAGGCACTGAAATCATGAAAATGCATAAGCAGCCCAATATGCAGTTACCTGGTGTGATTTCATTATTAATTTGTTTAGCTTTAATACGTGTTTCATGTTATCCATGAGCACGCTGAAAAGGAATAAAAAAATGATTTGTAACCCTGATTAAAAATAATTAATAAATATCATTAATGAACAAAATCAATTGCTATGTATTTCCTTTCATGGAATTTACTTATCCTTCAATAGAAAGTCACAGACAATTAAAAAAAAATGTGAAATTTAAGCATGTAGGAACATTTCTAAAAATCTCCTATTTTGGAGAAAAAGCCCTAATAACATGCTAATGAGTTGCTTTTTTAAAAAACAGACTTTAGGGGCGCCTGGGTGGCTCAGTGGGTTAAGCCTCTGCCTTCAGCTTGGGTCATGATCTCAGGGTCCTGGGATCAAGCCCTGTGTCGGGCTCTCTGCTCGGCGGGGAGCCTGCCTCCCTCTCTCTCTCTCTCTGCCTGCCTCTCTGCCTACTTGTAATCTCTGTCAAATAAACAAATAAAATCTTTTAAAAAATTTTTAAAAAATGAAAAACAGACTTTATTTTTTAGAGCAGTTTTAGGTTCATAGCAAAACTGAAATGCAAACCCATATACCTCTGTCCCCCACCACACACAGCATCCTCAACTATCAACATCCCCTACCAGAAAGGTCCACTCATCACGAATGATGAATCTACATTAACATATCGTTATCATCCAAAGCCCATTAAGGTTCATTCTTTTTTTTTTTTTAAAGATTTTATTTATTTATTTGACAGACAGAGATCACACGTAGGCAGAAAGGCAGGCAGAGAGAGAGGAGGAAGCAGACTCCCGTTGAGCAGGGAGCCCGATGCGGGGCTTGATTCTGGGACCCTGAGATCATGACCCGAGCCGAAGGCAGAGGCTTAACCCACTGAGGCACCCAGGCGTCTCATAGGGTTCACTCTTGATGGTGTACATTCTTTGGGTCTGACAAATGTATAAAGATATGTATTCACTATTACAGATAGCATCATATAGAATAGTTTCAACGAATATTCAAGATGCTTCTTACCCTCATGTCTTCAACAAATATTTCTGAGTACTACTACATCCTAAGACCTGTGTAGACACCAGGAATATAAAGCAAAGTAAAACACCAAGTGGGAAGAATCTGCTGAAAGAGAAAAATGAAACCACAACTAGGGTATGGTTTCATCACAACCAGTAATGAAAGAGTTGTGCACAGAGTAGCACAAGGGAAATTCTTGAATCTTTAAGAACATGAAGTAATTACCTAGATTACCTACCTTGACATAGCTGGAGCCAAACAGTATAAAGTAAGACTGGATAAGAATAATGGTTCTTATATTTCTAAAATGCCACTACCCTTTGGGAGGATGTTTAATGCAGACCACCACATTACCCCCATCATGCCCATCTGGACTCAGAGATTGAGTCAACAGGTTTGGAATGGGACCAGCAATGTGATCACTGTGTACTAATTATTCTGATATCAGCCAGGCATGAGAAACACTTCATGCAGCAGGATTTTGTTGAGGAGGCTGAAAATGTGAATCTTTGCAAGACCTGGGAACACTAAACTCATTTTCTACTAGTTATAGCTATACTGGTTTGTAAACTTAAAACTTGCTAAAGAAACTACCTCAGCCTGTTTGGCCTTTCTGTCCTTTCTGGGGGTCAATTTCTCCTGTACCTCTTTAATTCAAGAATGTTTAAAGCTCAGGACACCTGGGTGGCTCAGTCAGTTAAGGGTCAGGTCATGATTCCAGGGTCCTGGGATCGAGTCCCACATCGGGCTCCCTGCTTAGTGGGGAGCCTGCTTCTCCCTCTGCCTGCAGCTCTCTATGCTTGTCCTCTCTTTCTCAAATAAAATCTTGAAAGAAAAAAAAAAGGAATCTTTTTAAAGCTCACCTTTTATGGAGGAGCAATCGTTAGAGGGCCCAAATTCATATTTTAGGATTTATGTAATCCTGGAGTTAAATGGAATATGGGGAGAATACATTATCAGTCTGAACTAAGACAACCAGAAAAAGGAAGTATCCAGATGCATCTTAACACTTTTCCGGTGATATGGTAGGAGATCTTTTTTTTTTTTTTTTTTTTTTAAGATTTTATTCATTTAGGGGCGCCTGGGTGGCTCAGTGTGTTAAGCCGCTGCCTTCGGCTCAGGTCATGATCTCAGGGTCCTGGGATCGAGTCCTGCATCGGGCTCTCTGCTCAGCAGGGAGCCTGCTTCCCTCTCTCTCTCTCTCTCTCTGCCTGCCTCTCCGTCTACTTGTGATCTCTCTCTGTCAAATAAATGAATAAAATCTTTAAAAAAAAAAAGATTTTATTCATTTATTTGACAGAAAGAGAGCACAAGAAGGGGGAGTAGCAGAGGGAGAGGGAGAAGCAGGCTCCCAATCAGGAGGGAGCCTGATGTAGGGCTCGATCCCAGGACCCCGGGATTACGACCAGAGCCAAAGGCAGATGCTCAACTGACTGAGCCACCTAGGCACTCCAAGAGATCTTTTATCACAAGATTTTTTAGAGCTTTGAGATATAAAAGCATAGGTAAGGCCCCTGAGGCCAGACACAAAGGACCAGATTATATAGAACCCTGACTGCCAGAGTTTTAATTTTATATTTCTTGCCAAATAGTTTACATATACAAGCTCATTTCTGCCAGTGAAAAATGATGCATATACTTCCTGTCTCAATAACCCAATTCCTGGTTATTGGGTAAGTGAGGCAGCTCTATCTCTGTTTTATAGTAAATACTGAACAAAAGTAAACTTTCAAAATCTTCCTTCAAACTCATCAGACTGTCTGGCTAAAAATCTCCGTTGCTTCTTAGTGTTGCAATCCAACCAAATGTCAGTAGGACTCTAAAAATTATAATGCTGCAGAGGCCAAAAATGCCATCACTTTTCTAATTCCCCAGATAAAGATGGGTGACACTGACAGTTAATTCAAAAAAATCCAGAAAACTAAAGTCATTATGCAGCTATCCCTTCTTATTCTTAGCCTTAACAAATTCAGAAAAAAAGGAAAAAGAAAAAACAAACATACCTAGTCCTGGGGTTATTTTTCTCCAGGTTTTTTTTAAGTGCAGTCGAAAGTTGCATCCTACAATGCAAGGGAAAAAAGCTGGCATTATAAAACATGGATAATATTTGTGTACATTGGAAAGAAAAAATGTATATATACAACTTAAAGATTGATTTTTTAAAAGATTTTATTTATTTATTTGAGAGTGAGAAAAAGCATGAGAAGGGGGAGGGTCAGAGAGAGAGAAGCTGACTCCCTACTGAGCAGGCCTGATGTGGGACTTGATCCCGGGATTCGATCCCGGGAATCCAGGACGATGACCTGAGCTGAAGGCAGTCGCTTAACCAACTGAGCCACCCAGGCACCCCTGATTTTTCTTTAAATGTAACCTAATCTATAAGTAGGTTTATAAACACTATTGTATGGGAAATACTTTGATAAATAAATCACAGAAATGGAAAATAACAAGATGGAAAGGGCTGCCGCCTGTGGTTGTGTGCTGCCAGGCTGAGGGACCAATAAGACTTGAAATCAACCTGAGCTTTGCTCTCCAAGCCATCCACTTTGGTGCAGGGCCAGAAGGAACCATTAAGGCACTACAGAGACCAGGTTAGGCCTAACATGGAGTTAGGGAATACAAAGCCATACCTGAACGTAAACTTTAAAATATGCATTCATACAAACAAAAACAAACTGCATAAATTACTTTTATATCCAAATAGCTAATAAGTAATAATGAAAAGGCAATCAACTTAGCAATATTAATTTCTTCCTTTCTGCCACACACAAAAAAATTCAATTCATTAAAACAAGATCTCTTGGGGCGCCTGGGTGGCTTAGTGGGTTAAGCCGCTGCCTTCGGCTCAGGTCATGATCCCAGGTCCTGGGTTCAAGCCCCACATCGGGCTTTCTGCTCAGCAGGGAGCCTGCTTCCTCCTCTCTCTCTGCCTGCCTCTCTGCCTACTTGTGATTTCTCTTCTGTCAAATAAATAAATAAAATCTTAAAAAAAAAAAAAAAAAACAAGATCTCTTAATAGCTCTGAAGACATCTTTAAAAAAAAAAATGATCTATGGGGCACCTGGGTGGCTCAGTGGGTTAAGCCTCTGCCTTCGGCTCAGGTCATGATCTCAGGGTCCTGGGATCGAGCCCCAAATCGGATTCTCTGCTTGGCAGGGAGCCTGCTTCCTCCTCTCTCTCTCTGCCCGCCTCTCTGCCTACTTGTGATCTCTCTCTCTGTCAAATAGATAAATAAAATCTTTAAACAAACAAAAAAATGATCTAGGGCACCTGGCTGTTTCAGTCCAGAGAGCATGCAACACTTGATCTCAGGATCATGAGTTCAAGCCCCAAGTAGGGCAAAGAGTTACTGAAAATGAATTAATAAAAAAATACATATAATCTATATAATGAGCCAGCTTATGAGAATACAGAAACATGTTCACTGCTAGAAGCAATAAAGAGGACTTTAACTACTTTCCAATTAAATGTATAAGAAATTCATCTGAGAAGCCCAGAAACACAGGAAGTAATTTTAAAAGTCATCCACTTAATGGAGATCATTAATTCAGATCACAGGTCTGTAAGAGATCATGTTTCTCTTATTAACAACTGTATACTAACACCTACCACAAAGCTTAAGACATAGTAAGCATTCAAGTATTTGTTCAATGGATTTTAAAATACAGATGCAAAACCTGTATCAAAAATGTATTTAGGGGACCTGGCTAGCTCAATCAGTAAAGCATGAGACTCCTGATCTTGGGGCTGAGTTTGAGCCCCACATTGGTGTTTTACTTAAAAATAAAATCTTAGGTGCACCTGGGTGGCTCAGTTGGTTAAGCCACTGCTTTCGGCTCAGGTCGTAATCCTGGAGTCCTGGGATGGAGCCCTGTATCGGGCTCCCAGCTCTGCAGGGAGTCTGCTCCTCCCTCTGACCTTCTCCCCTCTCATGCTCTCTTCTCTCTCTCTCTCTCGCTCTCTCAAATAAATAAATAACATCTTTAAAAAATAAAATAAAATAAAATCTTAAATATGTGTGTGTGTGTGTGTGTGTGTGTGTATCTTTAAACTTGATAACAATTCTTTTACTTGATTAATAGTTGCTGTAGTAACTGAATCCATGTAATCCTTTGAAACACTGGATGGGATTTAAGCTCACCCTTCAACTTCCTTGACTGACATTTTATTAAGTCAATCTCATGTAACTACTTCAAATGAAGGTATTAATGAATGATGTAACTTTTCTCTCAGGGCTCAAAATTTGTGTAACTATTATCTAATGATCATTATCACTTGATTAATCTCATTTAGACTAATTAAAAGATTCCCTCCACCTCAAGTCATACCTGTTTTGCATTGACTTCTCAATGCTTATACCTAGACTGTAATAATTACCTGTCTAACGCAAGCTTTTTCATTTCAAAAGCAACTTTCACCTCTTCAATTTCATTTTCCAGGTCTTCAATTTTACTGTCAAAGAAGCATGAACAAAAAAATTTCAGCAATATCAAAAAAAGTCATTGAATATTGAAAAATATATAAAGTAAACCTTTGAAAAAAGAAGTAAACCTTTGAAAAAAGTAAAATGGCCCTATCTAGATAAAATTATTCTGCAGGTTCCCCCACACTGATGCATTTCTAGATTTGGTAAACAGATGCCTCCGAGGTACTCAACTAATTATCTTGTGAAGGGGAATGCCAAAAGTGCTACTGTGGTCACTGATGTACATATTAGGTCCATCTCCCATATCAACAACTTCTCAGTACAAGCATGAAAAATTACTTGGAAAATAAAGAAAAGGAAAAAGGAAAATAATGGTGTAAGAAGGGTGATAATACCAAATCTTAGTAAAAAAACACAAAATTCAAAGATATGACATACGCTTCAATTTGCTTATCTTGCAAGATTTGTTCTGGAGTCTTTTCTTCAGCTACAAATAAAAAATTTTTTGAAGTTAGTAATAGTTTAGAAGAGTGTGGTCCAACAGAAATATAATATAAGCCATAAATGCAAACCAAAAATTTAATTTTTAACTTTTAGTTTCTATACTATTATAAAGCAAGTGAAAATATTTCAGTGTGACTTATTTTAACTCGATAGCTCTAAAATATTTTAACATGTAATTAATCTTAAATTACTAATGAAGAGGCACCTGGGTGGCTCGGTTGGTTAAGCAACTGCCTTCGGCTCAGGTTACAATCCTGGAGTCCCAGGATAAAGTCCCGCATCGGGCTCCCTGCTCAGCAGAATCTACTTCTCCCTTTGACCTCCCACCTCTCATGCTCTCTCTCTTATTCTCTCAAATAAATAAATAAAATTTTTTCAAAAAAATTAATGAAAGAAAATTACTAATGAAATATTTTATAATCTTCTGTATTTTGCATTTATTGGCCTTCTCAAGAACTAATCACATTTTAAGTGTTCAATTGTCACATGGAGATAGTGGCTACCATACTGGACAGAGCACTTTGAGAATAATGTAAAATAAAAAAGGAGTAAAATAGTACCATGAGCAATGTCAGAAAGATCAACTGTAAGTCTTTATGTTAGGAAAAAACAATCAGGGGTGCATGGGTGGCTCAGTCCATTAAGAGTCTGCCTTCGGCTCAAGTCATTATCTCAGGGTCCTGGGACTGAGTCCTGCGTAGGGCTTCCTGCTCAGTGGGGAGTCTGCTTCTCCCTGTGCCCTCTCCCTTCATCCACTCACACTCTCACTCACAAAACTAAATAAATTTGAAAAAAAAATTGGAAATTAATACTTAAGGATAAATTTAACAAGATATGCATACGACGTCTACACTGAATATGTTCAAATACTGAAAAGATATATCATGTATAGGTATTAGAAGAATCAATATGGCTAATAAAACAATCTATCCCAGGGCGCCTGGGTGGCTCAGTGGGTTAAAGCCTCTGCCTTTGGCTCAGGTCATGATCCCAGGGTCCTGGGATTGAGCCCCACATCGGGCTCTCTGCTCAGCAGGGAGACTGCTTCCTCCTCTCTCTCTCTCTGCCTGCCTTTCTGCCTACTTGCGATCTGTCTGTCAAACTGTCAAATAAACAAATAAAATCTTAAAAAAAAAAACAAAAACACAGGGCGCCTGGGTGGCTCGGTGGGTTGGGCCGCTGCCTTCGGCTCGGGTCATGGTCTCGGGGTCCTGGGATCGAGTCCCGCATCGGGCTCTCTGCTCGGCGGGGAGCCTGCTTCCCTCTCTCTCTCTCTCTCTCTGCCTGCCTCTCTGTCTACTTGTGATCTCTCTCTGTCAAATAAATAAATAAAATCTTAAAAACAAAAACAAACAAACAAAAAAAAACAATCTACCCAATATTGTTCTATAGATCCCGATCAAATCCCAATAAAAATTCTCACTTTATTTTCTGTAGAAACTGACAGGCTGATTTTGTTTTATTTTATTTATTTATTTTTAAATATTTTATTTATTCATTTGACAGAGATCACAAGTAGGCAGAGCAGCAGGCAGAGAGAGAGGGGGGGAAGCAGGCTCCCTGTTGAGCAGGGGCTCGATCCCAGGACCCTGAAATCATGACCTGAGCTGAAGGCAGAGGCTTAACCCACTGAGCCACCCAGGCGCCCTGACAGGCTGATTTTAAAATGCATATAAAAACACAAAGGACTTAGAACAGTCAAAACAATTTTGATAAAGAAGAACAAAACTGGAAGACTTACAGGAGTTGATATCAAGATTTACTATAAACCTACAGTAATCAAGACAGTGTGGCACTATTATAAGTACAGACAAATACCTCACAGGAACAGAGCAAGAAGCCCAGGAATAGACCCACACATATATAATGGAGAAAGGAAAGTCTTTTGAACACATAGTGCTAGAAAAATTAGATTTCCATAGGGGAAAAAATGAATTCATATACACAAAAATTAACTCAAAAAGGATCACAGAACTGAAGTTAAACATAAAACCCTAAACTTTATAGAACAAAACAAAGGAGAAAATCTTTGTGACCTTGGAGTGGTCACAGACTTCTTAGAACTTAAAATCATATGCCACAAAAGAAAAAAAAAAAAACTGATAAAAATCACTTCATCAAATTGATGCCTTTGGTTCCTCAAAAGATAGTTAAAAAACAAAGGCAAGTTGGGCATGTAGCTGGCTCAGTCAGTAGAGCTTGTAACTCTTGGGTCTCAGGGTGGTAACTTTGAGCCCCATGTTGGATGTAGAGATTACTTAAAAATAAAACAATCTTAAAAAAAAAAAAAGGCAGGGGCATCTGGGTGGCTCAGTGGGTTAAAGCCTCTGCCTTCGGCTCAGGTCATGATCCCAGGGTCCTGGGATTGAGCCCCACATCAGGCTCTCTGCTCAGCAGGAAGCCTGCTTCCCCTCCTTCTCTCTCTGCCTGCCTCTCTGCCTGCTTATGATCTCTGTCTGTCAAATAAATAAATAAATAAAAATCTTAAAAAAAAAAAAGGCAAGAAACAAACTGGGAGAAAATACCTGCTAAATATATAAGTAAATACATAGATACCTATATCTCTATAGATACATAGATACCTACATCTATAAATATACACCTTATCTATATATATATAGATATCTGAAAAAAATACCTACATTTATAAACAAAGAACACAAATTCAATAAGATTAACAATCCAACTAAAAAATAGGCAAAGATTTTAACACTTCATTAAAGTATATTTACAGATCTACTTCATAAATGGAAATATATTAATTGCCAATAGCCACATGAAAAGATATTCAATATCATTAGTTATCAGGGAAATGTAAACTAAAGCCACATGAGATACCACTACATACTCATTAGAATGGCTAAAATTTAATAAGACCAACTATCAAATTTTAAAAAGGATGCTAAATAAATGGAAATCTCTTGCTTCTAGGAAGAACGTACCTTAATGGTATAATCATTTTACTGATCTTTTCTAAAAGCATATTTATTTATTTATTTGAGAGAGTGAGAGAGAGTGCACAAACTGGAGGGAGAACCAGAGGGAGAGGGAGAAGTAGACCCCCTGCTGAGCAGGGAGCCCAATGTGGGACTCGATCCCAGGACTTCAAGATCATGACCTGAGCCCAAGGCAGATGCTCAACCGACTGAGCCACCCAGGTGCCCCCATATTGATAGTTTTTGATGGAAGCATTATTGATATAATGTAAGGTCACGACTTTGGAAGCAAGAAGACCTGCTTCATATCCCAGTTTCATAAATTACTAGTTTTACTAAGCAGAAAAGAGGCCAGGGGGCTCATTTCATAGTCCTATTTTTTGTTGTTCTTGTTTTGCATAAAAAGACTTTAGAAAACCTGAAGTATCAGATGGACAACACACTAGAACTGCCTTTGGATCTATGGCCTTATAAAAGAATCTGAGCAGTCTGAAAAGTTCCTAAGTTAAATATGTATTCAGGTGAAGTGACTGAAGTCATCTATGTGGCCCCTTCAGGTTTTCCATAATTCTTGATTCAACCTAAAGTTTTGGTTTTATTCTTTAAGCCTATTTCACAGAGATAGTTCTAACCTATCGTGCTGCAACCCCTGAAACCACGCTCCCCTTCTCTGCATGGCACGTGGGCCCTTGGCCTTCATCCATCCAGATGCGAAGGTCTTTCCATGCTTCCTGCCCACAGCGGTCACTGAAGACTGTGCTCGTCCCCTGCCTGGTGCCTCTTGTGTCCAGGAACCTGGTTCTATTCCCTTCCCAGTTAATTCCAAGGGAAGAACTGGTGTACTTCCAGGAAATCCAGGACCCTCCCCTCTCTGTGCTGCCTTCCAGGAACATCAGAGCCAACCCACAGGCCAATCACAGCAGTTATGGGAACCTTTTCAGGGCTTTGATTTTCAATTTCTAGCCTATGTTACTTTATTTTTTTTCTCTATTATATTTTCAAAAATGAAAAGACACATCACATCGAGACTGAGATTTTCTTGTCTGGTAGCCCTCGGATAGGCAGCAGAGTCACCACACATTTCCTCAGCGGCCTGGCAAAATGGGGCCTGCTTGAGGGGAGCAGGTCTGGGCAGGTGATTCTATCTGAGGGATAGGGGTGTGGGACACGGACCAGTCTTAGAAATGGCAGGGCCTAGGAGTCACAGTGGCATCCATGAGCCTCTCCTGTAACTCACCTGGTGTTTACAACATCTTTCCTCCTGGGCTTTAAGTCCACCTTCTGCTCAGTTTGTCCTCAGAGATTAAAAAAAAAAACAAAAAAAAACAAAACCTATCTTTGTAATTCAAAAGCTAACAAATTAGGTTGCAATAATGGCCATTACTTTAGGAGAGCTAAACCATTATTTTAGTACTCTCTTGCTCCTTAAGGCTTCTAGATCTTAAAAGATAAATTTACATCTCTTCAGGGGTGACTGGGTGGCTCATCCTGTTAAGCATCTGCCTTCAGCTCAGGTTATGATCCCAGGGTCCTGCATTGAGCCCTGCATCTGGGCTCCTTGCTCAGCAGGGAATCTGCTTATCCCTTTCCTTCTGCCCCTCCCCCTACCCTTCCCCTTGCTTATGCTTTCTGTCTCTCTCAAATAAATAAAATCTTTTTTTTTTTTTAAGATTATTTATTTATTGGGATGCCTGGGTGGCTCAGTTGGTTAAGTCACTGCCTTCGGCTCAGGTCATGATCTGGAGTCCCGGGATCGAGTCCCACATCAGGTTCCCAGTTCCACAGGGAGTCTGCTTCTCCCTCTGACCTTCTCCCCTTTCACGCTCTCTCTCTCCTCTCTCAAATAAATAAATAAAATCTTTTAAAAAAGAAAAGATTATTTATTTATTTATTTGCGGGGTGGGGTGGGGTGGGGTGGGACTGAAAGAAAGCGTGAGCCAGGGGAGAGGCAAAGGGAGAAAAAGAAGCAGACTGCCCACTGAGCAAGGAGCCCCACTCAGGGCTCAGTCCCAGGACCCTGGGATCATGACCCAAGCTGAAAGCAGACGTTTAACCGACTGTGCAAACCATGCACCTCAAATCTTTTTTTTTTAAAGACTTTATTTATCTAAGAGAGAGAGAGAGACAGACAGACAGAGATAGTGAGAGAGAGCATGAGTGGGGAAGAGAGGGTGAAGCAGACCCCCACTGATCAGGGAGCCTCACAAGGGGCTCAATCCCAGGACCCTGAGATTATGACATGAGCCAAAGGCAGAACCGACTGAATAACCCTGGTGACCCTCAAAGAAATAAAATCTTTTTAAAAAATATTAATTTTTTCAGTGTTTAAAATGGAAATTATCATTCATTTCTTTAAGATGATCTCCCTTCTGCCTCTCATTCCTATCTTAAAGTATTTCTCAAAGTATAGATCTTGGATCACTTAACAATCATCTGATCCACTAATTTAATCTCTAAGCTATTCATGATCAAGTCCAATGATTCCTTCCCAAAGAAATTTCCCAATTCTCTGATCAACAGAACTAAACTGTCTTGCACTATTATTTAGGGTTTTTTCATCTATTTCCTGAATTCCTAACAAGTTCCTGAGGCACAGGGCAATCGTGGTTTTTTACTTTTTTATATAGTATTGTACCACATTATGCTGACACTCCCATTCCCTAAATAAATAACTTTTTGTAAAATTGATTTTCTTAGAATACTGTTCCTCACCAAGCTCACAAAATCTTATCTGAAAATGAAAATACTTACTTGCATCAACCATTGATTTATATTCCAAGAGTTGTTGTTTTGTCTGTGCTCGCAACCTGAAAGCATAAAGAAAACAGAAAGTCTCTCTCTCTCTCTCTCTCACACACACACACACACACACACACACACACACACATATACTTTTTAGTAAACTCAGGACGCCTGGGTGGCTCAGTTGGTTGGACGACTGCCTTCGGCTCAGGTCATGATCCCGGAGTCCGGGGATCGAGTCCCACATCGGGCTCCCAGCTCCATGGGGAGTCTGCTTCTCCCTCTGACCTTCTCCTTGCTCATGCTCTCTCTCACTGTCTCTCTCTCTCAAATAAATAAATAAAATCTTAAAAAAAAAAAAAAAAGTTAAGTAAACTCTACTCCTAACATGGGGCTCAAAGTCAAAACCCCAAGATCAAGAATTGCATGCTCTACTGACTGAGCCAGCTAGGTGCCCCAGAAAGTCATATATTTATAGAGGATTTACTCACTACTATATTACAAACCAACTCACCTTTTTCAGAAGTTTATGCAATAAAATGAGTGTAAGTACTCAGCAATGTGTCTAGTTTGGCCTGATTTATTTAAAGCGGGTGTAAAGAGAATTCCAGTTGAAGATGGGGTTGAAGGAAAAACTTTGTCCTCCTCCACAGAACACACCAAATTACATCTATTAATTGAACAATTCCTCCTGAAAAACTAAGGGCTGACTGAACAGCTACTGAATAACCAAAGATAAAGAGAACAAAAAGAAAAAGAAGAGAGATGGAGACATGCCACAGTTTAAAAGAGTATCTAGCATATACAGCTACAGCTACAGCCAGCCAGCTAAAGTCACCAACCATACACAGTCTGCAGAAGGGACACCATACACAAAATCATGTTTAGGAGAAATAGCTGTTTACCTTTCTATAGAAACAAACACAAAAACTCAAGCAAAATGGGGAGACAGAGGAATATGCTCCAAAAGAAAGAACAAGAAAAATAAACTCAGAAAAAGAACTAAATGAAACAGAACTAAACAGTAATCCTGAAAAAGAATTTAAAGTAATGGTTGTAAAGACACTCAGTGGGCTGGAGAAAAGAACGGAAGAACTCATTGAGATCTTCAATAAATATAGCACGGAGTCAGCTTGAGAATCTCTCTCACTCTCCCTTTGCCTCTACCCCTCTCACTCATGCTTTCTCTCTTTCTCAAATAAATAAATAAATCTTAAAAGAAAAAAAAAAAAAAAAAAACAACCCTACCAAAACCTCCAGGACTAGATGGACTCACAGATGAATTCCACCAGACATTCAAAGAAGAGTTAACACCTGTTCTCAAAGTATTCCCCAAAAAAACAGAAGATAAAGGAAAATTTCCAAATACATTCTACTAGGCCAGCATTACCCAGATACCAAAACCAGACATAGACACAACAAAAAAAGAAAATTACAGGGGGTCCTGGGTGGCTCAGTGGGTTAAAGCCTCTGCCTTTGGCTCAGGTTGTGATCTCAGGGTCCTGGAATCAAGCCCTGCATCGGGCTCTCTGTTCAGCAGAGAGCCTGCTTCCTCCTTTCTCTCCCTCTGCCTGCCTCCCTGCCTACTTGTGATCTTTGTCTGTCAAATAAATAAATTTTAAAAATCTGAAAAAAAAAGAAAAGAAAATTATAGGCCAATATACCCCTGGTGATCATAGATGCAAAAATCCTCAACAAAATATTAGTGAACCACATACAACAACACATTGAAAAAAATCATTCACCAGGGACGCCTGGGTGGCTCAGTTGGTTAAGCAGCTGCCTTCGGCTCAGGTCATGATCCCAGCGTCCTGGGATCGAGTCCCACATCGGGCTCCTTGCTCATCAGGGAGCCTGCTTCTCCCTCTGCGTCTGCCTGCCATTCTGTCTGCCTGTGCTTGCTCTCTCTCCCTCTCTCTCTGACAAATAAATAAATAAATAAGAAAGAAAGAAAAGGGTCATAACCGTAAAACAAAGAGGACATTTTTTTATGTAGCTAAAAAAGGCCTTAGAGACACTTCACAACCCGACTGAATATCGGGGCTTGAGTGCAGGAGAAAAGGAGGGGAAGTTACAGCTCCGAAGGGCCCAGGACACTATGCTAAACGCTTGCCTCTGAGTGTCACATTTAACCCCCACCGCAATTTTACTAAGGTGTAACCCTCCCCTTTTTCGAAGATGACGCAGGAGGCTTAAGAAGCTCAGCTGAATGACGTAGTGACGCAGGCAATAAGCGATCAACTCAGAATTCAAAGCCTTCGGGACTCTGAGAACAAAAGGCGGGGCTCTCGGCCACGAAGCCAGCTTGGATCCCGGCTAGAGGGGACAACAACCTGAGCAGCAGGGTCAAGCGGTCCTCGGGACGCGCCGCCTGGGCGCCAGCGACCTGTGGTGGCTCGCCTTCCCCGCCTCCCGCTCCGGAGTCCGGGGGCTCCGTGGCCGCTTGCTTTCCCGGCTGCTTCTCCATTCTGACTCGCGCGAAGAGGAAACGCCTGGGACAGAAAGATGCAGCCTCAGGAGCCGGTTTTCCCGCCACTTAATTGACGCCCGGAAAGGGCGGGAGAACCCTCGCACTCCGTCCCGCCCCTTCCGCCCTAACGCTCCACCGCTTCCGTCCCGTTCTCCGGTTGCTGTCGCTGCTTCTGTCCCTTTCCCAGATGACTAGTATTAGACCGCTAATAAGAAAACAGAAGCATCAGTTCTGTCTATCCCGAGCTGGGCTAGGAGTTGGGCTACAGTCATTTGGGACACATCCTGCCTCCCAGGAACAGCCTGGAAGGGAAAACCGCAACACATTGAGTCATTCATCCTTGGCGCAGGGTCAGGGGATCTTCGGGACAGCGGTTTTTGGACCCATCTTGGCACTCCCTTAACCTTCGCAGCCTTGGAAAGTGGATGTGCCTGGCAGGCTAAGAAAGGGAAGCAATAGAAATGTAGACCTGACGTTATGTAAGACCAATAGACTGGACAATTAATGTCCATGCCTTGAAAAACAAAAAGCAGGAAAATTATCGTATAGGGAAACATTAATTTTTATTGGAACCTGGATTGGAAAAAAGTTTGTAAAACATCTTCGAAACAATTGAGGAAATTTGAATATGCACTGCACATTACATATGTTGTTAATTGTCTTTTTTTTTTTATTTATTTATTTGACAGACAGAGATCACAAGCAGGCAGAGAGGCAGGCAGAGAGAGAGAGGAGGAAGCAGGCTCCCTGCCGAGCAGAGAGCCCGATGCGGGGCTCGATCCCAGGACCCTGAGATCATGACCTGAGCCGAAGGCAGCGGCTTAACCCACTGAGCCACCCAGGCGCCCCTGTTGTTAATTGTCTTAATGTGATAAAGATCATGGTTATTTAGGAAAATGAATTCTTAGGAGACGCATGATGAAATATTTTAAGGTGACATTGTCTTGAAATTTAAAATTTACTTTGAAATGGCTCTAAAAAATATATTCACACGCGTGTATATGTTCCTGACACACATACTTTTTTTTCTTTACACCTATAATTTAGTACTTACCTACAGAAGTACCTAGAACTATGTCACCTAACAGGAAAAAAATCCTTTTTTATATATCCTTGCTTATTTATAGAAGTCATTCAAATATTTATATACAGAGAAAATATTGTTTCAAAAAGGCTTTTTAAAGACCCTATTTCCAACAAAATTAAAAAATCACCGATATGAAGATGTTTGACAAAATATTATACTACATTAATAATCCTAATAAGCTGAAAAAGTAAATGAATTTCCACAGCCCTGCCAATTAACAACTCTAAACAGAAATAGAAAAATACATAAAATAGAAAGACTAGTTAAAGCCTGACAACAAGAATATTAAATGATAAAAACACTTGAGATGTCTAATCCAGAAACAAGACAGATTTCTCTATTATGATTATGTTGGAGATTCTAATACAATAAATACCATAAACATTGAAAAAAGTTTTAGATTTAAGGTTTTCTACTCCATTAAAAACAAATTGAGTAAAAAAAAAAAAAAAGTAAAAAAAATGAGTAAGAATACTGATGCCAGCTAGATAAGAAAAAACTAGCAATAAAAAGATGGGAATTTTGGGGGGAGGGGGGTTGGGGGGGGTGGGATTATGGACATTGGGGAGGGTATGTGCTATGATGAGTGCTGTGAAGTGTGTAAACCTGGCGATTCACAGACCTGTACCCCTGGGGATAAAAATATATGTTTATAAAAAATAAAAAATTAAAAAAAATAAAAAGATGGGAATTAGGTTCCATTCACAATAGCGACAAAAAACCACAAACCCAGCAATAAACTTGACAAGAAAAGTGCTTCAACTATATAATTAAAATTCTAATAGTCGATTGGAGATCATGCAACGATCCTTGGAGAAAAAGTGCTTCTGGATGGGAAGACAGGTCTATTCAAAACCTCAAAGCTTTTCTGTAACTGGACATAACTTTATAAAGTTCTTAGGTTTGCAATTGCCCCCAAATATCTGAAAAATAGTGCTAGCTTCATCTTAGCAGATAACATAATACTTTTACTTTACCACATGAAAAAGCAAGTAGAAATAAGTAGATCAGGAAATGAGCATTGTTTCAATTCAGATTGACAAGGATAATTTTGATCATGTGGTATGAACATAAAAGGGCACCTATCTATCAGAGCCCTACCTTATACCATATACAAAAAGTTTGAGGGATTATAAATGGGTGAATTTTAGAATTTTAGAAGATGTTCAGTTTTGAGATGGAGTTGACCTTAGGACTGAAAATCCAAAAGCAACTACAGAAAAAAAAAAGAAAAAGGAAATTTGATAATACAAAAACTTAAAAGTGTCTGCATGACAAAGAGCATAAACAGGGGTGCCTGGGTGGCTCAGTGGGTTAAAGCCTCTGCCTTCAGCTCAGGTCATGATCCTGGATTCCTGAGATCGAGCCCCACATCATCGGGCTCTCTGCTGGGCAGGGAGCCTGCTTCCCTTCCTCACTCTGCCTGCCTCTCTGCCTACTTGTGGTCTCTGTCTGTCAAATAAATAAATAAAACCTTTAAAAAAAAAAAAAAGAGCATAAACAGTCAAAAGACAATGATAAAATGGGAAAACCTCACATACTGATAAGTACTCAACAAAAATTTATTCGACTAGTCATCAAAATTATAAATTACAACAGCACACTAGATAGATTTTTTGCCAAGTTTGCAGAAGCTGGAGAATCGTTGCCTTCAGTTCTGGTAAGGACACAAAGAATCCAGCACTTTTGTACACTGCTGAGGACACTGAGAAAGTCATCGGTCTTTCTTTTGCTAAGTACCTGCCAAAATTTAGTACATACATATTCTGGAGAACCCAGTGTACAGAAAGGAAAGTATGTTATTTAATGATAATAAAGACATTTGTCTGTAGTAGCAAAGAGCAAAAACAATGGGAAGGTCAACAGCAGAATGAATATACTGTAGTATACCCTTAGTAATGCCCAAATACAGGGAAGGCCTATCCATTTTAAAAGGAATTACTTATATATAGAATGATTCCATTTCTTAGATATCCCTGTAACAATTTATATGCGCGTCTGTGTTTATAGAAGAGGCATCGAAGGATCTATCCCAAACTGTTGATACCTTCAGATGGACAGGATTGAGCTGTAGAAGTGGGGGGTAAGGAGTAAATCAACTTTTTTAGATACTTTATGTTTTGAGGATCTACTTTTATTTGATCATCAATACAAAAGTATGTTTAAAATACAAAGTTCTTATTTCTGCAGATGAAAAAAATGATACTAAGGTTGATAATTTAAGAAATAGTGGTAGAAATAAAAACTTCTTGGAATTATGGCAGCAGCCACCGGAAGAAACAGAAAACAGGGAGGGGAGTATCTAAAGGTGAGGTGGCAGGCTTTTAAGCCGAAAGAGGCTGCATATTCTCCAAGACGACAGGGCTTACAGGGCTGTACATATGCCCTACAGAAGGGCTTTAAATGCCTTCATGACCAAAGTAATCCATATTAAGAAAGCAAAAGCCAAATACATAAAACAAGAACCACACGAATGACAATTATATATGTAAGTTGGGTCTCAATAAACTGAAAGCACTTTTTATACTTCCCACCATACCTTTAACACAACTTTTAGGTTATCCTCAAGTAGGAAAGTAGCGACATTCAAATGAGTTAAGGTATAAGTAAAAAGGACCACAAACTTTATTAAAAGTCAGTAAAGGTAACATATAGTATGTACAGATGGCACATGGTGCCAATTTCATTTGCAGTTATTATAGTACTCCAACTCATGTTTACAAGTTACACCTTTGCCACAGCCTTGGCTAAATCTTGAACTAGTGCAGAATTTAGCTGTGCCAGCGTGCTGATCTTCGCGTGCTTAGATGTGGCATACTTGTTCTTGATGGTCTGGAAGAGAAAAGCATAGTAGTTAATGAAGTCAAAGAGGAAAACGTTGTAAGATCCAGTGATGCAGATACTCACTCAAAACATCCAATACTTTAAAATATGCTATGCATTGAGGCGCCAGGGTGGCTCGGTAGGTTAAGCATCTAACTCTTGGTTTTGTTTCAGATCATGATCTCAGGGCTGTGAGACCAAGTACGGCACTGGGCTACTACACATTGGGCATGGAGCCTGGTTAAGATTCTCTCTCTCCCATGGGGTGCCTGGGTGGCTCAGTGGGTTGAGGCCTCTGCCTTCAGCTCGGGTCAGGATCCCAGGGTCCTGGGATCGAGCCCCACATCGGGCTCTCTGCTCAGCAGGGAGCCTGCTTCCTCCTCTCTCTCTGTGCCTGCCTCTCTGCCTGCTTGTGATCTCTGTCTGTCAAATAAATAAATAAAATCTTAAAAAAAAAAAAAAAAGATTCTCTCTCTCCCATAAAATAAGATGAAATCAGAGATGGAAACAAACTGTAAGAGATTCTGAATTCTAGGAAACAAACTGGGGTTGCTGGAGGGGAGGTGGGTAGGGAAATGGGTTAACTAGGTGATGGGTATTAAGAAGGGCACATGACATAATGAGCTCTGGGTGTTACATGCTACTGATCCATCACTGAATTCAACCTCTGAAACTAATACAATACATATAAATTAACTGAATTTTTAAAAAAGATTTTATTTTTATTTATTTTTTAAGATTTTATTTATTTACTTGACAGAGAGAGACACAGCAAGAGAGGGAACACAAGCAGTGGGGGGTGGGAGAGGGAGAAGCAGGCTTCCTTCTGAGCAGGGAGCCTGACATGGGGCTTGATCCCAGGACTCTGGGATCATGACCTGAGCGCAAGGCAGACGCTTAACAACTGAGCCACCCAGGTGCCCCAAAGATTTTATTTATTTAACAGACAGATCACAAGTAGGCAGAGAGGCAGGCAGAGAGAGTTAGGGGGAAGCAGCCTCCCCGCGGAGCAGAGAGCCCGATGCGGGGCTCGATCCCAGGACCCTGGGATCATGACCGGAGCCGAAGGCAGAGGCTTTAACCCAATGAGCCACCTAGGCGCCCCTAAATTAACTGAATTTAAATTAAAAAAAAAAAAAAAATTCTCTCCTTCTCTACCCACCACCACCTCCCATCTCTCACTCTCACACACACACAAAATAAAAAAGGAAAAATAAGCCATGAATTTACAGACATGAAATCTTAAGTATTTTCATTCTGTACCCTCCCACATCCGCCACAACATCTTACAGTATCCCTGACTTACCATGTGCTTTGTAAGCCCACGATTCACCATGACTATATTCTTAGCCAGGTGTTGCATAACACTTAGAAGGGATTCTTCAGTGTATGATAGATAATGCTGTAGAGTTGGTGTCTGTGGCAACAAAAACTAATGTTAGAAATGCTCATCAATAATGGTTTTCATAATATTTCTGTATCTTAGTCAAGAGTAGAGTAGGAAGAGATTTCCTAGGACTGATTATAACTGAAATTTAAGATAAGCTTACGATGCCTTCTTCCCCAAACACTCTTCTTTCATGCTTCTCTAGGATCCTGTACTTAAATCTATTATACACATGTGCTCAAATTCTTTGACACCAATATTCTCATGCATAGTTCTACTCCTAGGGCATAGGGTAGCACATGACACATAGGAGAATGAGTATGAACGAACTTCTAGCATGTCCTTTCACCTGAGTGTCTTCATTTATATCAAAAGATGAAATTACGTAATGAAGTGGGAGTATGAACTTATGAACACATAGCAAACAAGATATCATTTTTAATCATTCTCTCAGTAGATGCTATAATTTTAGAAACCATTAGAATAGTCCTTTAATGTAAAAAGTCCAGTATTCATACACACATCACTTATAATTTAAAAACTCAGGGTAACCTAAGTCTTCGTGACAGAGCTTACCCAATCACCATTATCAAGAATTTTCAGTGCTAAGCAAAAAGCTCCTGCTGCAATCTGAGAAGGAGGAAAGTGCACCATATCGTAGTCCAACATAGTTAGTTCCATCAGGTATTTGGCCAAAGTATGTTGCTCAACATCAACCTGAAACAAAACCCACAGGTCTCTCAACTTCCGTTAGAGAATTCTGTACTGGCAATAAGCGGTATGCCTGTAACTATAATCACAAATGTTTGTCTATTAACTCTCAAATGCAACTCCCCATGGAAGGCCTTAATGAAAATTGGAAATAAAGAACATTATGTCTTCTTCATACAGATTTGTAAGTCAGCTGAATTAGATCTGCTTGGTTAGCAATATTTCATCATGTACCATACTAAAGGTTACCAAAGAGAACTGTACCTCTCCGATCTTAGATGCTCTCCGAAGGAAATGCAGGGGTAGAGGGCGGCCCAGACCAAAATTTAAAGATCTTAGAATCTTCATTTCCATCTGTCTGATTTGGTGCTTAGTGTAAGTGTTGTCAGTCACAAAGGCAAAGTCACCGATTTCTGGAGGGTACATTTCTTCATACTTGCTTGCAATAAACATGGCAGTGACGCCAACCAGCTGCAGCATCTTCTTGGGCACACAATTATTCTGCAATGGGAATTCCAACTGGATGAACAACTAATACGTACTTGAAAAAGGAGACAAGAGAGCTATGAAGGGGACATGGGAAAAACACTCTCACAGCAAAATCTGAATAACACTATCCCAAAACAGATGTTCGCTGAAAAATTCTTTTATTTTTTTTTCTTAATTTTATTTACTTGAGAGAGAGAAAGAGAGCATGAGCATGGGGGGAGGGTTAGAGGGAGAGGAAGAAGCAGACTCCCCACTAAGCAGGAAGCCCAATGCCAGGCTTGATCCCAGAACCCTAAGATCATGACCTGAGCCGAAGGCAACCAGGTGCCCCTGAAAAAGTCTGTTTCTTATGACTCTGCTAGGAATCCTCAATTACTAAATTATGCTCACCTGCATGAACCGATCAATAATGGAAACAGTCATGTACATGGTCTCCTGAAGTAACCTGAACTTCATCTGAACCTGTACTAGCCAGTCAATAAGGATAGCTCTCATGTTTCCAGTGACTTCACGACCCAGTAGGTATTTTGGTCTGATGGCTTGCTCTTCCTGCAAAAGAATGCGGATTATCCTTTAGAAGCAAGACTCCTTGTGACATTTCTGTCCACAAATCTTAATCACCACAGAACAGTAATGGAGAGTTCAGAATTTCTAACAGTCCTCAACTTAATTATTCATACAGTCACTACATAAAGCTGTCACTGAGGAAGAAAGCCAACATTAAATAGGACAGTTTGACAGGTTTTTCATTTTGTACAGATTTCACTCTGTTCAAACTACCATCACTGCTACTTGCCTACACTCTGTACCCATTTCGTCCCAGACAAAGGTATCATGCCATCATCTCATCTTTTCACTTATGACTCTAAATCCAGAACCTGAGCTGGGTGAAGCAGAGAAAACTAGCAACAGCTACTTTCCAGATCAGCTGGAACCTATGTGCTATCCACTCTCCCACTCTAGGATTTAAACCCCCAAAACACCATAGGGAAAAATAATGAACCATCAAGGACCAGCACATGCACCTGCTAAACCCACTCGGCCAAAGTTATAATTTTATTAAAAAGAAGAGAGGAAAAAACCCAAAGTGGAAGGCTGGTCCTGGCAAGGAAGTTTCTATAGGACAATCCTGTAGAAAATGGATGCCCAAAGAGAATGTATTATTAACAAACAACTGGGCAAATCTGGTAGTATACAGCTTGTTAGTATACAGAATGCTTCCTTGTCTTGAGGTGGGGGACTAATGCCACTAATAGAAAGTTTCAGAAGTGATATGAAATGAAAGAAAACCAAAAACTTTGAGTGTATCCTCTTGGACACAAAGAACGATTTCCCTGGTATCACATGCACATCAGCCACATTGATGCAAAGTGTCTTGTGTTGCTGCTGGTTATAATTTTCCAGCATTTTCTCCATTACCATCCATCTCCGGCCTCTAATCCTCAAACTCTTGAGCCTGGGACTTGCCCACTCCTAACTGTGATAGACATAAATATATCATTCAACCTATGGACATTCGTTAGAGTTACGGTTATTATCCACTGTCACTTTGTACTTTACCTGTTCAAATGGCAAATACAGATGTCCTTGGCTTGGTTAGGGACTTGATTTTTTAGTATATGTACTGCCGAAGCGAGCACAGCGACTTGATTTTTGCTACTTCATGAATGAGAATTTGAAATGGAATCTACTGTTAAGAAATACTGTTCACATCCTGCTTGAATTATTATAAACTCTCAGTGGAAAAAACGTCTTTAATCAAGCTAAATACAGTTAAAAAACATTCTAAAAACAATACAGACCTCAAGTTGTCTCAGATAAGCATAAATATCTTTCACATATTCACTACAAAGGTTTGGATCAGCTCCATCTTCGGCATCCACATCATTCACTGCAAGAATTACATCAGAGAATGCCTGACACAGATATTCTTCTGCAGGGGCACATCCAGATGTTTCCATTGGGCTTGGAGAGGGAGTATCAACCTTGAAACAGAAAGACCTTTTGAAATAATAGCAAAGAGAAGCATACAATCTGGAAATGAAGGCCCAATTATTGGTACTAACTCAAGAGACCAACTGCTAAATAGACATATAATTCATAATTCATTTCCTTAAAGGAAAAGTATCTTTTTTTCAAATTTATTCAATCTCTCCTTAGGACATGATTAATACAAAAAAAAAGCAAAAAGACAAAAACAGACTGAGAGTTTTAAGTTAGCAGAACCCAAACCGACAGGTAAAACAGAAAAAGCAAACAAAATCACATTCTAGACTTTCCTCCGAAGGAAATGAGTAAACAATCTGTTTATCAGGATCATGTGAAGTCAACCCAAATGAATGACAGTCTTTAGTCTTTATATCAAAACATGGACTGCTTCTCACTGCCCAGGAAAACACAAGTTCTGTCCTGACTACTTAGGATTAACAAAGTTCATTACTTTTTTAAAAGATTTTTATTTATTTGTCAGAGAGAGAGAGAGAGAGAGAGAGCACAAGCAGGGGGAGTGCAGGCAAAGGCAGAGGGAGAAGCAGGGTCCCCACTGAGCAAGGGGCCTGTATATGGGACTCCATCCCAACACCCTGGAATCATGATCTGAGCTGAAAGCAGACGCTTAACCACTCAGGCATCCTTAGTTCGTTATTATTATGAGCCATTTCCTTCAAACTCCAGCTATCCCTTTGTTCAAACATTTATTGGCATTTTCTTCTAGTCAAGCTCTATGCTAGACACTGCCTTTTTTTTTTTTAAGATTTTTATTTATTTATTTGTAGATACTGCCTTTATAGTGTCCTCAAACGGCTTTGAATATAGGAGACAGAAGTAAATGAAATGAGACTGATCCTAGGAACAAGGGTGAGGTTAAGTTAGGCAGTTTCAGGAGTTGATGGTTGAGCTGCTTTGAAGGATGAAAAGGTAACTATCTAAAAGAAGGAAGAGTGAGAAGGGCTTTTCTTAGTAAGTGGGAGAGGAAAGTCAAGGATCAGTATGGGACTTTCAAGGAATCCTCATGTAGGCCAGTATGGCCAATTAAGAGACACCGCATGCTCCAGGTTTCATGTGTTATGTCCAGAATGTCAATACTAAAGCAATAGCCTCAAATCTCCTACTCTTCGATATAAGCAATTGGACTGAATGACTTTACAGATAATTTTTATCAACTGGTTTTAACTATTATTTGTTTCCTAATTTAAAGATGTAATTGTCTTTATTAAGTGATTCGTGAAGTGGGCATAGACCCATCTACCAAGTAGAGATGCTCCTTAACTATGTTTTAGTTTACTTTCCTTTTAAGATTTTATTTATTTATTTATTTATTTATTTATTTATTTATTTATTTGAGAGAGAGCTAGAGTGAGAGAGCACAAGCAGCAGGGGAACAGCAGAGGGAGAGGGAGCAGGCTCCTCCCTGAGCAGGGAGCCTGACAAGGGCCTCCATCCCAGAATCCTGGGATCACGACTTGAGCTGAAGGCAGATGCTTAACGGATGGAGCCACCAGGCACCCCCTTAACTACATTTTAAAAATTAGAGCTTCATCAAATGAGCTCATTGTAATTTCAGCAAAGGAGCCCCTTTTAGTGCCCTGTTTCTCCTTCACAGGAGTGGATACACTTACGTAATTGATATTTAATAAGTTCTTAAATTTTAGTTTTGAGGCTGTTAAACTCATCTACTCTCTGAAAAGCTACATTTTTCTTTCCGCATTACACCTTTATCTATTCCACTGTTACAGGGTTATTAATTACTCAGTGGCCACATTAGGGAGTAAAAGGATTCAAGATAATCTGTGTCAGTCAAGGAATTTTGGTCTGATGGCATGTACCAAAGACTGCAAAATCTTCAGTCCGTGCAGCTCTCACTTAATACCATTCACAGGGGGGAAAGGGCAGTGTAACAAAATGCTGAAGAACCTAGATTCTCCAGCCATATGGCCTGGGTTTACATCCACAGATGCCACTGATGAGATGGGCGACTCTAGAAAAATGACTTAACACTTCTCTAAGCCTTATCTAAAGGGTAGAGGTAATAATACAAGTGAGAGAGTCCATGTGAAGAATATGCCACTTAAAAGCCCTTCAAGTGCAGAGCGAAGACCACCTCCTGCCAAGTACTCTATAAATGTTACTAGTATCACTATTTGTTCGAATGCTATTATCCCATGGGTTATTAAACGAGGGGAAAGAGACACCCAACAGAGGGGATGGAGAAAGGCAAAGTAAGTTTACCAAAATAGGCTCAGGCGAAAGTTTTTCTTCTTTAACGGGCTCAGGTTCTGGCTCAGGTTCTGGCACAGGCTCGGGTGCCTTCTCCAGAGGTTTAGGTAGTTTTTTAGCAATAACTTTTCCAGGAACCAAAGTTTTTGCTTCCTGTGGATGAAAGGACGGGAAATGAAATGTTTTTCCACCACAGGTCCCTGTTGTAGGCGGGACTCTTACGGAGAGAGAAGTTGGCTCAGGAAGATAGTTACCTTTTTCAGAGGCAATTTGGCCTGTGGTTGTTCGCTGACTTTGTTACCAATGTCTCCGAGGGCTGTTCTCGGCCTCAGCCCCGGCTTGGAGGCCGCAGTCGTGGCCAGAGGCACGCGCTTTGCGCCTGCCATGCTGATCTTCGCCTTATTTTCCACATTAACTTTTGCGTTCTGTAAGAACCAAGACCGCTTTGAGAGCCGGCCCGCCCAGGTTAGAGTTAAGTCAAGGTTCAGTGAAGGTGGGGCGGGGCAAGAGAGAGGCTTCTCAGAATAAACGCTGGCTGCAAAAAATGGGTTCCCAAGGGAAACCGGGGTTCCAGGATCTACGCTTCGGCTGTGACAAGCCCATTTCTTCCCAGAACCTCCTCACTCCCCTATTGAGGGGCTGCCTGTTTAGTCCCCGGCGACCCTGAAATATTTTAATTTACATTTGAAAGGAAATCGGAAAAGCCTCCAACCGCAGGCACCTTCTCTCCGGGAAGGGGGTTCCACGGCTGGTGGGAGCTCACTCAGGGGCCCTCTACCATGTTTTAAAAGAGGTTTCCTGTTGACCCTCCACCACCCTCCCTCCTCGCGCCGAACATCTATCCCAGGACGGCCCCGTTCTCTTCCTCTCTCCGTCGGATCCCCAAAGGCCCCACCGTGCCAGGGGCCCACCGATCCCTCCATCCTCCTCCCCAAACCGCTGCCCTAGTCCACTCGGGGAGTGTTGGGGGGGCGGGAGGGAGGGCTCCGACAGAGGACAGAGGACGAGAAGCCACGCAGCGCCGTCCGCAGCAGCTCACCCTGGTGACCCGGAGTGCCATGGCTTCTTCTGCACCAGGCAGCAGCTCAGTGGGGAGAAGCAGAGCACGGGAGTCACCAACCAGCCGGGGACCTGAACCCCGCGCAGCTCAACAGCCGTTCCGCCGCAGCACGCCGGGAGGAGCCGGGCCTCGCCGCAGGTTTAAACCCCGCACTGCTCCCTCCTTATTGGTCTGTTCGTGGCACTCGCTCCCTTCCCATTGGCGGCTGCCGGTTCCTCCGAGAATGCGTTTCCCCGGCGACCCCGCGGAGACGTTCGAGAGAGGGCGGGGCCAGGCCTTCGCTCCTGGGCAGCTGCGCTGCCACCTGGAGAGGAGAGCTGGAGGTGCGCCGCCCACCTGGAAGGGAGAGCTTGGGCGCCGCGGGAGCTAACCTGGAGGACCGCTGGTGTCCCTACCATGAGTGACAGTGGAGCAGCCTGATTTTGAGACCTGATAAGCAGTTCCGGCTCTAGTCCCACTTACTGTTACACACTTTCCTTTTTGCGGCGGCATGTGGTACATTTCCATTTCAATATCCAGCAGCCCTCTAGGTGAAGGACCTGAAGCTGAGAGAGGCTTTGAGTGACTTTCCCAGAGCTACAAATTAGTAAATGGGAAATAAACTTCGGTTATTTTTTGGATCCCTGATGTTTTCACAACACTAATTGTCTCTTAAGAATCTTGTCAATTTCAGGGCGCCTGGGTGGCTCAGTGGGTTAAAGCCTTTGCCTTCGGCTCAGATCATGGTCCCAGGGTCCTGGGATCGAGCCCCACATCGGGCTCTCTGCTTAGCAGGGAGCCCGCTTCCCTCTCTCTCTGTGGCCTCTCTTGCCTACTTGTGATCTCTGTCAAATAAATAAAATCTTAAAAAAAAAAAAAAGAATATTGTCAATTTCTTAATCTGCCAGATTACTTTAATCGAATTTCTTCCCAAAGCCAATCTTTTGTTTTAGCTTTGTATTTGAAAATAATTTCGGGGCGCCTGGGTGACTCAGTCAGTTAAGTGGCTGCCTTCTGCTCATGATCCCAGCCTCCTGGGATCCAGCCCCATGTTGGGCTCCCTGCTCAGTGGAGAACCTGTTTCTCCCTCTCCCTCTGCCTGCCTCTCTGTCTACTTGTGTTCTGTCTGTCAAATAAATAAATAAAATCTTAAGGAAAAAAAAAAAAAGAATTCCAAATTTAGGGAAGTTGCAAACAAAAATATTACAAGGAACACATGTATACCTTTTGCCCAGATTCAAGTATCCTTAACATATTACCTCATTTGCTTTATCATTTACTTCTCTCCTTCTGTATGTAGATCTATGTCTAACTGTACATAAAAACTTTCTTCCTAAACATGGGAGGGTAAATTCTATATATTTATGACCCTTGGTCCCTTCTTTGGTGTGTATTTCCTAAGGAAAAGGTATATTCTCTTACATAACCGTAATAGTTATTAACTTCTTAACTTCACATTATTAAATATTTCATGCAGTCTAGTTTATCTTCCAGTTTTGTCAGTTGATCTAGTAAAGTCCCTTCTAGTATTTTCCCTACTCCAGGACAGGATGCAGTCTAGGGCAAGATGTTACATTTAGCTTCCTTTAATCTGGAATACTTCCCTCAGCTTCTCCTACAACGCACATGATAGCTCCCACCCTCCTAAGTACACGCAAATAATTACCCAGCCCAAAATGTCAATAGTCTGGAGGTGCCAAACTTGAGAAATCTTGCCAACTATGTACGTACCTATAGACTCATTTCTATTCAGTATACTAGGTTTTTGTTTTTTTTTAAGATTTTATTTATTTATTTCTTAGAGTGAGCACAGGCAGGCAGACAGATTGGCAGGCAGAGGCAGAGGAAGAAGCAGGCTTCCTGCTGAGCAAAGAGCCCGATGCGGGACTCGATCCCAGGACGCTGGGATCATGACCTGAGCCGAAGGCAGCCGCTTAACCAACTGAGCCACCCAGGCGTCCCACAGTATACTAGTTTTTGATGTTTAATTAGCCTAAGCATCATGGATCACTTCCTTTCTTTATGATACTTAAAAACTTGGGGCGCCTGGGTGGCTCAGTGGGTTAAGCATCTGCCTTTGACTCAGGTCATGACCCCAGGGTCCAGGGATCTAGCTCCACGTCAGGCTCCACACTCAGTGGAGAGCCTACCTTTCTCTCTCTCACTGCTGCTCCCCCTGCTTGTGTTCTCTCTTTCTCTCTCTCTCTGTCAGATAAATAAATAAATAAGTCTTTAAAAAAACAAAGCAAAACAAAACCTTCTGTGACTTTCTCCTCAGTGAACTATTCAATGTGAAGTCAATGAACTCAATGTTCTCTCCTCTGGCCAAGTTAATAGGGCTGACTACATGCCAGGCCCTGTTCTAAGTGCTAGGAATACAGGTCTGAATGAAACAGAGAAGATCTTCACTTTCACAAACCTTATATTCAGTAGGAGAAAAGAGAAATGAAACAAGTAAACAAGTAAGTGAAGCAAAAAAAAAGGCCAGATACTAGTCAGGGCTAGGCAGAGAATGAAAAGAAGTGATGTAGAGTAACTTGGTGCTCAGAGATAATCTGAGAAGGTGATGTTAACTCCTAGGTTAAGCCGAGGCTTAAATGACAAGAAAGAGAACATTCTAGATAGAGGATATAGCCTGTGAAAACCCAGTGATAGGAATGGGTTTGTCATATTCAGAAAAGCCAGTATGGCTAGAGTATAGGGGACAGAGTAGAAGTGAGATTGAAGAAATTGGAAAGAATTAATTTATACAAGTCCTTGTAAACCCAGGGGTTTGAGTCAGGGCTATGTAAGTACCTTGGAAGGCTTTGGAGGGTTTCAAGCCAAGGTGTGGCATAATCCATCTTTCAAAAAGATTACCTTAGTTACTGTGGAGAGAATGTATATAGGTGGGGAGGAGGAGGAAGGAGGAGGAAGGAGAAGAGCAGCAAGAGGAGCCATAAGAGGCTATTGTAACTGGCCAGGCGAAAGATGATGGCTTGGATGGTGCTAGGAGCACTACATAGAAAGGGATGGCTTCTGGATAAATTTTGGAGGTAGATTTGCTGGGTCTTGATGGCTTGCCTACTTGGGAGTGAGAGAAAATGGAATCAAGGATAACTCCCAGGTTTGGGCCCGAGTCACTGAAACAGAAAGACTTAGAGATGAGCAGCTTTTAGTAGGTAGCAGGTTATGGGTAGGAGATTAAGAATTCTGCTGTATTTGGAATGCTTAAAGATAGGCAGGAGAAGAGGTCCACTAGACAGAATCAGGGTGGGAGCTAGATGGCTGTAGATGGTATTTAAATCCTGACATGGAAGAGATCATCTAGAGAAGGAATGTAAAGAAGCCTACATGCTAGGAGCAAGCCCTGGGGGCCTCCGTATTTAAAGATTGAACAAAATGGCAGAAGCCAGTTAAGAAAATTGGGCAATAAGATCAGAGAGGCAGGAGATCAAACAGTGATGTCTCAGAGAAGAGAAGGTGATGGATGTTTCACTGAGGGAACAGTGATTTACCAGGACAGACTAAATATACATATTATCTGTTTCTTCCCGAAGACAGTAAAGGGATTTAAAAAAATGCACAACTCTCAAAATAAAATCAAATAATACAAATGAATAAATAAATAATGCACAACTCTCAAGGATAGGTGAGGAGACACTAAAGACATTTTGAAAGCCGGAAAGCCAATTGAAAAGTGGTGATAGAAGGAGCTGTCTGCTCAAGAAAGTTGAAATCTAAGCTGGCAATGGAAAACCAAGAATCAAACTGATTCTGGCTTTAGACTCCAGCAGTTTCATGAATTGGAGTAAACAGGAGCCTGCAAAATTGATGGTATTGGTGGAGTTGCAAACAGAATTCGTTGCTTCTCTCCTGCTCATCTGGGTGCAGTGAGGGTGCAGCCTCTTTCCGGTCCTAGCTGAGCACTAGAAGTTTATATTCGGGGATTCTGAACTAAAGGAACTCTGGATTCAGACACTAGGCAAGCTGAAAGAGGAGGAAATAAAATTCTTCGATACCAAATGGTAAATCCTTCAGTTCCTTTCTTCCACTCAGTCCCCTAAATGCAGGTAGCTGAACTTATATCGTCCAAAACAAGGTAAGGGCAGGCTTCTCTGGAAATGGACCAGCCCCAGAGAAAAGTCTCAAACAAACTGATGGTTAGGGTATCCAAAGAAGTGGTTTGGTCACCCGGAGGGCAAAGCTTACTACTTGACCAACTTGTATACTGACTCTGAACTTCTTCTCCTCCTCCTCCTCCTCCTCCTTCTTCTTCTTCTTTTTTTCTTTTTTAAGATTTTAGTATTTATTTGTATGAGAGAGAGCACAAGCAGGGCGAGCAGCAGGCAGAGAAAGAAGCAGGCTCCCCACTGAACAAGGAGCCAGATGAGGGAATTGATCTCAGGACCCTGAGACCTGAGCTGAAGGCAGATGTTTAACCAATGAGCCACCCAGGCATCCCCTGAACCTGAACTTCTAATCAACATTTTAGTGTCTAATTTGTAACTATTAATAGCCAGCCAGTGAGCACCAGACATTTGAAGAAATGCTCCAGCTGGAAAGAAAGAGACCAAAATAAAGAAAAAGAAACTTTAAGTGAACAAGCTAAAAATGAAAATGACTTACCACTCATATCATCAGAAAAATAAAAATAATGCATCCACAAGTAACTTTATAAGAGAGAGCTGGGAATTTAAAAATATGACAGCAAAAATTAAAAATGCCATAGGTTTGAAAGGAAAGGTCATAGGACTTTCCTAGAAAAAAAGATAAAAAGACAAAGAGGTAAACTATAGAAAACCTTAGAAAATTAGAAATCATTCCACAAGGTCTAACACACAACTAATAATTCCAGAAAAATAGACCAGAAAAATTTCAGAGAGGATACTGTCAAATATATAATAGTGGAAAACTGCCCAGAATCAAAGAACATGAGTTTCATGCATTCACGTCTGAGCACTCTGCAAAATAAATGAACAAAAGGTGGATTGCAGGGCTCCTGGGTGGCTCAGTCGTTTAAGCATCTGCCTTCACCTTAGGTAATGATCTCAGGGTCTTGGGATCAAATCCTTCATCTGGCTCCTTGCTCAGCGGGGAGTCTGCTTCTCCTCACTCTCCCTCTGTGTTCTCTTGGTCTCTCTATCTCTCAAATAAATAAATAAAAATCTTAAAAAAAAAAAAAAGATGGATCCCATGACACACTATGCTGACATAAAACATTAAGAATGAAGGGAAGAACCTAAAAGGAAACAAAATCAGATAGCATATACAAAGGATCCAGAATCAGAATGGCATTAGATTTTCTTTTTTTTTTTTTTAAGATTTTATTTATTTATTTGACAGAGAGAGAGAGAGATCACAAGTAGGAAGAACAGCAGGCAGAGGGAGAGGGGGGAGAAGCAGGCTCCCTGCTGAGCAGAGAGCCCAAGTGGGGCTGGATCCCAAGACCCTGAGATCATGACCTGAGCCAAAGGCAGAGGCTTAACCCACTGAGCTACCCAGGTGCCCTGGAATTAGATTTTCAATAGCAATGTTGAAAGCTAGAAGATTCTAGGGAAGATGATTTTCAATTTATAATTCTGTACCCAGCCAAACCATCAAACAACCATCACATAGAATAAAGGCATTTTCAGATTTATAACATCTTAAAAATTATCTCCTGTGTACCTTTCTTAAAAAATTATTGGTGTGTAGTCTTCCAAAATAAGGATGAAAATAAAAAGAGTTCGATGTGGAATCTAAAATACAGTAGTTCCAACACAGCAGAAAAGCAAAAGAAATTCCCAAGACTTATAGGATCCCAGGCTGGCTCTTTCCAGTAGGCCTCGGGATGCCTAGATGGCTCCCTCACTTAAGCATTGGACTTTTGATTTTGACTCAGGTCGTGATCTGGGGGTTGCGGGATGGAGCCCGGCATCAGGCTCCAAGCTCAGTATGGAGGCTGCTTGGGATCCTCTCTTCCACTACCTCTGCTCCTGCCCCCACTTGCGTGTGCACATGTGCTATCTCTCTTTCTCAAAAAATAAATAAATAAAGTATTCCATTGGGGCGCCTGGGTGGCTCAGTGGGTTAAGCCTCTGCCTTCGGCTCAGGTCATGATCTCAGGGTCCTGGGATCCAGCCCCACATTGGGCTCTCTGCTCAGCGGGGAGCCTGCTTCCCCTTCTCTCTCTGCCTACTTGTGATCTCTCTCTCTCTCTCTCTCTGTCAAATAAATAAATAAAATCTTTTTTTTTTTTTAAAGATTTTATTTATTTGACAGACAGAGATCACAAGTAGGCAGAGAGGCAGGCAGAGAGAGAGGAGGAAGCAGGATCCCCGCTGAGCAGAGAGCCTGATGCGGGGCTCGACCCCAGGACCCTGGGATCATAACCTGAGCCGAAGGCAGAGGCTTTAACCCACTGAGCCACCCAGGCGCCCCAATAAATAAAATCTTAAAAAAAAAAATATTCCATTAGGCCTAGAGATCAATCAGGGCATGGTGGAGAACAAGAAGACTGAGCTCTAGGACAACTCCAAGCAAAAAAAAAAAAAAAAGAAAGAAAGAAAGAAACTGATATATCACCTGATGTATTTGAACATACTAAGCAGAGATTTACAGTTCTGATAATATAGGAGATAAATTAGTGATGGGTACAGAAAAAAACTAAGCAAATGGAATATAAACAAGGTAACATTAAATCTGGAGCAAGCTAGAAGTTGTTAAAAGAAAAGATGGAAATGTAATCATAATATGGTACATAGGGCACTGCAGTAAATCATACAGTCATAATAATGGTAACACTGAATATTGATTTAATCAGAAATTATGATTCAACTATATTGGGAAGGTGGGGAAGAGAGAGGGATGTGTAGGTGTGTGCATGTTTTCCTGTGGTGGTATTAAACCCGCATCTTCCATTGCAAAGAGCTAGTGGGCAATTTTAAAACTGTATCTCAGAACCTGGATGGCTCAACCAGCTGACTTCTGCTCAGGTCCTGATCTCAGTGTCCTGAGATAGACCCTGACCTTGTCAGGCTCCCTGCTCAGAAGGGACTCAGCTTCTCCCTCTGCTCCTACTCTGCCCTGACTGGTCCCTTGTGCTCTCTCTCTTGAATAAATCTTTAAAAAACAAAACTGTTTTTCCCTAAAATAGCTTTATAAGGACATTATCGAAATTACGACTGTAAATGAAAAATTGCACAGTTAAGAATAGAAAATGGTTCCTTTTAGAGAGCAGGAATGGGGAACAAGAGTGTGCCAATTTTGTTTTAAATTTTAAAGAACAATTTGACTTTAAAACCATGCATAACAGAACATACAAAATTGGTTAAATCTTAATTGGGACAAAATAGAATAAAAGAGAAATTTAGGAATGAATTTTGGAATGATTGAGAAAGTTTGAAACTTGACTAGACAAAACTTATAGTAATGAATTCTTGTTAATTAACCAGGTATAATAAATATAATAGTAATAAATTTAATATCATAATGATATTATTATAAATGTAAGCTTACTCTAGGGTGTTTATATATATACACAAATTGTAGCTAAAATTTTCCATATTTGCTTTAATAATGGTTAGATCTAGATAATGCGCAGAAAATATAGGGGATGATTATACTGTTCTTTCCATTTTGTGTGTATTTGAAATTTTATTTATTTTCTTTCATTATTATTATTATTTTCAGATTATTTATTTATTTGACAGAGAGACATCGAGAGAAGAACACAGGCACGGAGAGTGGGAAAGGGAGAAGCAGGCTCCCTGCTGATCAGGGAACCCGACCTGGGGCCCTATCCCAGGACCCCAGGATCCTGACCCAAGCCAAAGGCAGATGCTTAACCACTGTGACACCCAGGTGCCCGAAATTTCATTTTTTTACAGATTAATTAATTAATTAATTTGATGGGGGTAGGGAGGAGGAGCAGAGGGAGAAGCAGACTCCCTGATGAGCAGGGAACCCAACGTGGGTCTTGATCCCAGGACCCTGAGATCATGACCTGAGCGGAAGGCAGATGCTTAATGGACTGAGCCCCCCAAGTGCCCTAAATTTTTAAATATTATAATTTTAGGGGCACCTGGGTGGCTCAGTCGTTAAGCATCTGCCTTCCGCTCAGGTGATGATCCCAGCATCCTAGAATCGAGCCCTGCATCAGGCGGGCTTCCTGCTTGGCAGGAAGCCTGCTTCTTCTTCTTCCACTCCCCCTGCTTGTGTTCTCTCTCACTGTGTCTCTCTCTGTCAAATAAATAAAATCTTTAAAAAATATGTATATGTGTGTGTGTGTGTGTGTGTGTGTGTGTGTGTATAAAATAATTTTAGGGGAAAAAAACCCAAACATGCATAGCAGAAAGCCTCTCCTCTGCTGCCCTGCCCACCGCTCCCTTGGGGTGTATTCAATAAACTTCTTTCGCCTTTAAAATAAATGAATAAATAAAAGCATGCACATTTCTTTTTTTTTTTTTTTAAAGATTTTATTTATTTATTTGACAGAGAGAGATCATAAGCAGGCAGAGAGGCAGGTAGAGAGAGAGGAGGAAGCAGGCTCCCCGCTGAGCAGAGAGCCCGATGCGGGGCTCGATCCCAGGACCCCGGGATCACGACCTGAGCCGAAGGCAGCGGCTTAACCCACTGAGCCACCCAGGCGCCCCAAGCATGCACATTTCTAACTGAAAGAAGATTAAGTTAAAGACAGCGAGTGGTTGGTTGACTGAAAATGTGAGATATTCACACTAAGATGGAGCTGGAAATAGTGAAAAAGGACACTGAGGATACATAGAAACATCATGAAGTAACTTCTTCAGTGGGACACAGTTCCAGTGGTAGAGCTAGGGTATACACCTCTTTGTTTTTAAGTAGGCTCCACACCCAGCATGGGGTTTGAACTCACCAGCCTGAGATGAAGAGTCCCAGGCTCCACTGACCGAGACAGCCAGATGCCCTAGGGCTAGTGGATACTTTAACATTTACCACTGTCCCTTGAATTGTTGACAGCAGTTTTGTCTTTTTTTCCCCCTAAGGTTTTGGATGCTACATGTAACAACACTTAGAGAGGTTATACAATACAGGAAGTACTCCTCCATAGAGGAAAATGTATTAAAAGGTTCTTGGGGGGGGGGGGGCCCTGGGTGGTTCAATGGGTTAAGCCTCTGCCTTCGGCTCAGGTCATGATCTCAGGGTCCTGGGATGGAGTCCCGCATTGGGCTCTCTGCTCGGTGGGGAGCCTGCTTCCTCCTCTCTCTCTCTGTCTGCCTCTCTGTCTACTTGTGATCTCTGTCAAATAAATAAAATCTTTAAAAAAAAAAAGTTTCTTGGGTATCCTTTAAAAATATTCTGTGCACATATAAGAGTACAAAGTTGTTAGTTTTTTTTTTTTTTTTAAGATTCTGTTTATTTTTTAGAGAGAGAGAAAGCACAAGCAGGCGGAGAGGCAGAGGAAGAGGGAGAAGCAGACTCTCGGCAGAGCAGGGAGCGCGATATGGGGCTTGATTCTAGGACCCATGAGCTGAGCTGAAGGCGGCCGTTTGACTGAGCCATCCAGGTGCTCCTACAAAGACTTTTTAAAAGTTTTATTATTTTTAAAAAAGATTTATTTATTTGAGAGAGAGTGCATGAGTAGGGGAAGAGAGAGAGGAGAAGCATACTCTCAGCTGAGTACACCTGAGCTGAAACCAGGAATGGGACACTTAACTGACTGAGATACCCCAGGCGCCGCCAGAGTACAAAGATTTTTTTTTTTAAGATTTTATTTTTTTAATTTGACGGAGAGAGAGTGTGTGTGTGTGGGAGGGGTAGAGGGAGAAGCAGACTCCCCACTGAGCAGGGAGCTGATTCGAGGCTTGATCCCAGAATCCTGGGATCATGACCTGAGCCTAAAGCAGACGCTTAACCAACTGAGCCACCCAGGCGCCCCCGCCCTTTTAAAAAATACTTTATTTTTTTTTTTTTTATTTGACAGAGAGACAGAGTACAAAGATTTTACTTTATTATTATTATTATTATTATTTTAAGATCTTATTTATTTGACAGAGAGAGATCAGAAGTAGGCAGAGCAGCAGGCAGAGAGAGAAGGGGACGCAGGCTCCCCGCTGAGCAGAAAGCCTGACGTGGGGCTCGATCCCAGGCCCCTGAGATCATGACCTGAGCCAAAGGCAGAGGCTTAACCCACTGAGCCACCCAGGCGCCCCAATTTTACTTTATTTTTTAAGATTTTATTTATTTATTTGACAGAGATCAAGGCAGACAGAGAAGCAGGCAGATAGAGGAGGAAGCGGGCTTCCTGCTGAGCAGAGAGCCTAATGCGGGCCGATCCCAGGACCCCAGGACCATGACCGAGCCGAAGGCAGAGGCTTTAACCCTCTGAGCCACCCAGGCGCCCCAAGAGTAGAAAGATTTTGAAAGAACCTTTTAAATCTTTTTTTTCTCCCCAAAATAAGAGTAAATCAAGTTTGTTCAACCAATAAATAGTTTTTAGTTTTACTATGTTTTGTACACTGTGCTAGATTCTAGGGATACCCGTCGTTAAGGTACACATTCTTGCAGATATGAAGATAAAGTATTACAATATGATTGTATTAGATAAGATTTCTTTCTCTCATCAGCCTCTTTTCTTCCCTTTTCATCTGTCATGGGGGGTGGGGGGAAACAGAGGGACTTTGGTTTAAAAGACCAAGAGTGCATTTGCATCAGAATACTGTTATAAAGACTTTTTGTTGTAGGTGATAAGAACCCAACTGCAACTGACTTAAATCACAAAGGAAAATTATTGGCTCTCTGAAGTGTTAAGTCCAGGCAGTACCTAGCTTCAGGCATGGTTGATTTTGGGTCTCAAGCAAAGGAGGATACTTATCTCTATTTTCTGCTTTCCTTTCTTTGAACTTTAAGAATCTTTCAATTTTTACAGAAAAACAAACAAAACCCCCAAACCAGAATGCTATAATGAGAGAGCAAGGCTTCATGCTCTCTCTGCTTCTACGCACACCGTCGTACTATATGTGGATGGATGTGGGGAACATGCGAATTTGTTTACAGAGGTAAGAGTGTTAAAGAATTGGTATATGAGAAAGTAGTGAAAAAAATTTTTTTCTTTTATTTGAGATAGAGCGAGAGAGAGAGAGAGAGAGAGAGAGTACAAGCAGGAGGAGCTGCAGGCAGCGGGAGAAGCAGCTTCTCCACTGAGAGGGAGCCCAATGCTGCAGGGCTCGATTTGAGGACCTCGGCATCATGACCTGAGCCGAAGGCAGAGGCTTTACCGACTGAGCCACTCAGGCGTCCCGAAAAATTGTTTTTGTTATATTTAGAATGTGGCTATAGGTATTTAAATTTTTCTTGAACTAGCTCTTATGTAAAACACTTAGCATTGAGGCTCTTTTTGTAGAGATCAGTCATAGTGGTCTAGCAGGGGAACTGGGTTTTCTTTTGTTGTCTTTTAAAGGTTTTATTTGAGAGAGAGCGGGCGAGCACACAAGCAGGCAGAGGAAAAGGGAGAAACAGACTCCCCACTGAGCAAGGAGCCCAGTGCGGGGTCTCCATCCCAGGACCCTGGGATCATGACCTGAGCGAAGGAAGATAGATGCTTAACCAGTTGAGCCACCCAGGCACCCCAAGGGAACATTTTGTTTTCGTCGTGGTGGTGGTTTTTGTTTTGTTTTCAGTCACTGCTCTGGGAATAAGCTATGCCCCAAGGTGAAGTATTTCACAACTAAATATTCCAATCATTGTGCAATCTTTAGCTACAAACCCCAATTTATTAAATGTTATTTAAAGTTTATTAAATATTTTTTAGTAATCTCTATACCATGTGTGGCTCTACACCTGAGATGAGAGTCCCATGCTCCTCTGACTGAGCCTAACTTTACTACTTGTAGTGAAAAGGATTGTTCTAACACACATCTTGTATGCTAAGTGATCGCAAGAACATAGGACACAGAAGCAGATAAAAGAAGGTAAAAAGCAGATAAAAGAAGAAAGGCAAAAGAGGGGTGATGGAGAGCGGGAGGGCCCATGCTAGTGCCAGCAACTGAAGTAAGGATTCCCCTGGGCAGTCTTTTCTCCCTGTGTTTTGGATATACTGTACTCAGTAGTCAGGCTTTGTGGAGTGAGTAGTCTAGTAGAGAACGCTGTGTAGCCTGAGTAACATGGATACAGAGCAGAAGCCTGACAGCACGGTTTGTCTTGTGATGGTGCCCAGCTGTACTTCACAATCAGCTGTTTGGTGGAGTGAGAGGTGGGCATAGGTGAAAGATCACGGATCCTCCGAAACCTCTGTGATGCTCCCGAGGAAGCTGAAGCTTGGTTTAAAGCTGATTGGTCATGTAATCGGGATGTGGCCAAGTCAAGCTCAAAATCATAGTGAATTCCACTGATTTTTCCTAATTATTAACAGTGTATGCCCTCTATGCCCTCTCCTTCGTAAAGTTTCTGTAATATTCCTGGGAGGGTTTTCTTCCTCTTCTGAACTCAGAGTGTTTTTTCATTCATTTCTCCAGCATATATCTTTTCTTTCTTTTACATATTTTATATGCTCAGTAACTATTGCTTTCTTTTATGGACAGAAGCCACATCAGACCTTTTTGTGTCATTCACTCTGCTTCCTATGTACTAGGCCATTAATGCCTCTCTTGTCTAAATAGGTAGGTGCCTTTAGCAAGACAGTTTCCTTACATTAATTTAGGACTATCACCTTGATTTCACAGGACTGAAGGGGATCATCTTATATTCACTAGATCCAAACACCGTCACTTTATGTCAGAGAACGAGTGACTGGCCTTTAGATCACAGCTGTGGTGGAAAGCCCGATTCCTAGGCCAGTGTCTAGCCCATATCAACCTGCAGTCTTTCAGATTAGGCATTCCTATATTGCTCCCATGGAAAATCTAAGCAAACTTCAAAATGGGACTCCCTACTTGAAAAGTATATCGGTGCAATTTGGTTAATGCTTTTCACACAGCTGGACAATTAACCTCCAGGTGATGATCTACAGGTCTATAGTTAACCTGTAACCTGGTATTCAAGTACCCTCAGCACCCTGCTCTTAACTATTCCGTATTTCCATATCCCATACGCAAAACTAAACTACTAATGGGTTTACGCAGCTCTGGTGGAATTAAGCCCCTTGCCTTCTTATTTCCACCAGTCCTACAGGTCCATCAAATGCCACCTCCTCTGTGAAGCTGTACCTTTTTCCTTCAGCTAAGAGTAATCTAAACTTTGCCACTCCCTTATGGCACCAAATCTCTCCAAATCTTGAATTATAGTTGTTTTCATCCTATCTTCTCCGCTTTAATAAAGTGTATTGAAGAGTTTGTATGTTTTTTTTTTTTTTTAAATCTTAAATAGCAAACTTACAAATAAGAGGCAATGAGCATATCACAAGTCCTGAGTCCACATGACCTGAGTCCAAGTCACCGTCTTCTCTCACTTGGATTTTGGCAAAAGCCTTCTAACTCTCCCCTAGATTGCACTGTCACTCTCCTATCTTGATTCTTTAGAAACCTCTCAGCTCCAGTCCCTTCCTCAAAGCCCCTCCACTGCTTTTCCATGCCCTCACACCATCTGGCTCATTTTGCTATCACACAAGAGTTTTCTTGCTACTCTTCTAGCACATTAGGCACTTCCTTCCTCAGATGCCTTTGCATTTGATGCTTTGTCTAGAATAGTGGATATTGGTAGAATACAGTCTAGGACACTAGTTTACCTCCTTACTTAAAACAGGGTCTCATGTCTTCTTCCACAGAGATCCTCTTTGGCCAATCTCTCTTTTTATTCTGTTTTCAGGACTGACACTCAACTGAAGCTGAGTGCCTGTTTTGTAAAGGTGGCTTTACCACTTAGCAGGTATAAGATTTGGGACAAATTAATTAACCTTTTTTTCCTTCTTCCCTTTTCCTTTTCTTTCTTTTTTTTAAAGATTTTTTTTTTAAAGATTTTATTTATTTATTTGACAGACAGAGATCACAAGCAGGCAGAGAGACTGGCAGAGAGAGAGGGGGAAGCAGGCTCCCCACCGAGCAGAGCCCAACGTGGGGCTCGATCCCAGGACCCTGGGATCATGACCCGAGCCGAAGGCAGAGGCTTTAACCCGCTGAGCCACCCAGGCGCCCCATTCCTTTTCTTTTTTTAAAGATTTTTATTTATTGGGGGCACCTGGGTGTCTCAGTTGTTGGGCGTCTGCCTTCAGCTTGGGGCACGATCCCAGGGTCCTGGGATCAAGCCCCACATCTGGCTCCCTGGTTGGTGGGAAGTCTGCTTCTCCCTCTCTCACTCTCTTGCTATGTCTCTGTCAAATAAATAAAATCTTAAAAAAAAAAAGATTATTTATTTGAGTGAGCAAGCGAGAGAGAGAGAACACAAATGGAGGTGGGGTGGGGAAGGGTAGAGGGAGAAACAGGCTCCTCTCTGAGCTGGGAGCCTGACTCCAGACTCTATCCCAGGACCCTGGGATCATGATCTGAGTCAAAAGCAGGTGCTTAACCGAGGGAGCCACCCAGGGGCCCCTAATTAACCTTTTTCTGCTTTAGTTTCTCATTCATAAAATGGGATAATTATATATTTATTGCTTTGGACATTGGCCATCTGATACATGGTAAGGGGTCAATAATTTATTGCTTTTCTTTAGTATTTATTAAACACTGTTTTTCATATATTAGCCTGTCTCCTCCATTAGGGCAGGATTTTGTTTCATTGATGACTTTAGCCCTATAGCAGTGTGTCTTGGTACAAAGGATTTCAGTAAATTCTTGTTGAGTATAAATGAATTTATTGAATGCTTAAAAAACCACAATTGAATTTTATTTTTTTCTTAGACAGGTTTTCCCTAACTATGTGAATATTAATACTGACTGATCTACGTATTGTACTTTGTTGCAGGCGAAACCTTGGTCTTTCCACTCAAATGGAAAATAGCAATAAAGTGGAAAATATGTAACTGAAAAAATCTGTTCCACCATACTGCATTATTGAACTACAGCTGTTAATACAAACTTAGTATTTGATAATGCCAGAGTACTAGGAGAAAAAATGCATGAGATGATTATGTCAACTGCTTTTATCATGCCTAGCATATAGTAGCTTCTAAATTAATAATCGCTAACAAATTATAAGAACACTTAAAGAATATGCAATATAGAAATTAAAGTATAATTTAGAAGATTCTGACAATTATACACACCTATGTTAGGTGTAGATCTAGAACATTCCCCTCACTTCAAAAAAGATGCCCCTTGCTCCTTTTCAACAAATTCTATCTCCCCAAGGCAACCATGTAGGCAGAATAACGAACCACTCCCCCTCCAGAATGCTTACAACCTGAGAATATGAACATCCTTTGAATATGTTACATGGCAAAGGGACTTTTAAGACCTTGAGATAGGAGATAATTCTGGATTACCTGGATGGGCCTGGTAGAACCACATGAGTCCTTAAAAGTAGAAGAGGAGGGCAGAAAAGTAGGTCAGAAGAAGATATAACAGTGGGGAAAGAAACAGGAGAGATTTGAGATGTGAGGAGCACATGACCCATTGTTGCTGGCTGTGAAGATGGAAGAAGCCAAGGAATACAGGTGGCCTCTAGAAACCGGGAACACGAACAAAGAAACAGAGACCTCAGTTCCACAGCCACAAACAGTGAATTCAGCCAACCACCTGAATGAGCAAGGAAATCGATTCTCCCCCAGAGTTTAGGGAAAGAAAACAGTCGTGCAGCACCTTGATTTTAGCCCAGTGAGACCCATATTAGACTGCTGACGTACAGACTATAAGACAGTTAGTGTTAAACATCTAAGTTTATGGTAATTTTTTATGACAAAAATAGAAAATACAAACTTTTTCCTGTGCTCTATCACTATAGGCTTCGTTCTTGGATTTTAAGTACATGTAATCATAAAGTACGAACTCTTTTGAGTCTGGCTGCTTTCACCTGACATAGTGTTTTTGAGATTTACCTATATTTTTGAAACAGTATTTTTTTTTTTTAAACTGCTGAGTACTGCTCCATTATGAATATACTATAATTTATCCATCTTCTTGTGGATGGATATTTGGGTTGTTTCTGGTTTTTGGTTATCATGATTATGTACATTCTTGTACGAGTCTTTTTGTGACACACCTTTCCATTTCTTGGGTAAACCTGGGTAAACACGTAGGAACAACTGCTAGGTCACAGGGTAGATATATGTTTAACTTTCAAAGAAATGCAAACAGTTCTCTGAAGTGGCTGTATCATTTCATTCTCCCACTTGCACTGAGTTCCGGTTGCTCCATATCCTCACTTCACTGAACTGAGCACTTAAAATGTATTTCACTGTGTACCTAAGTGTACCACAACAAAAAGAGTAGAAAAGAAAAGTAACAGGATACCGTATTTGCACATGCAGAAAATATAATATTGATCACCTGTCTTAGAAACTGTACTGTGCATAGAAGGAACAAATCATAGAAAAAATTTTGATTAAAAAGAATCCAGGGGCGCCTGGGTGGCTCAGTGGGTTAAAGCCTCTGCCTTTGGCTCAGGTCATGGTCTTAGGGTCCTCGGATCGAGCCCCACATCGGGCTCTGCTCAGCAGGGAGCCTGCTTCCCCCTCTCTCTCTGCCTGCCTCTCTGCCAGCTTGTGATCTCTCTCTGTATCAAATAAATAAATAAAATCTTTAAAAAAAATCAAATTTTACCATTTCAATTATATTATACAGTATCTACTAGAAAAATTTCCTTCTGAAAAATCACTCTAAAAATGAACATTAGTGGTTTTATAACTGAAATCAGTTTAGTGTCTATGTATAATCTCTGCATATTTAACTTGCATATGAATTAAGACTATTAAGAAATGTTTGCCTTGGGGTGCCTGGGTGGCTCAGTGGGTTAAGGCCTCTGCCTTCAGCTCGGGTCATGATCTGGGGGTCCTGGGTTGAGCCTTGCATCAGGCTCTCCGCTCAGCGGGGAGCCTGCTTCCTCCTCTCTCTCTCTGCCTGCCTGCCTACTTGTGCTGTCTCTCAAATAAATAAAATCTTTAAAAAAAAAGTTTGCCTTAAAATTCTTAAATTTTAAGAATTTAATATTAAAAATTAAAAAAAAATTCTGATAGAATTTTTATTATGTGAGGGGCACCTGGGTGGCTCATTAGGTTAAGTGGCTGTCTTTGGCCTCAGGTCATGATCCCAGGATCCTGGGATTGAGCCCCACATCAGGCTCTGGTCAGCTGGGAGGCTGCTTTTCCTCCTCCCTCTGCCTGCTACTCCCCCTGCTTGTGCTTTCTGTCAAATAAATAAATAAAACCTTTAAAAAAAGAATTTTTATTATGTGAGCTCTATTTATCTATATAGTTAAGTAATCTCTATGCCCAACATGGGGCTCGAATTCACCACCCTGATATCAAGAGTTACATGCCCTACTGAATGAGCCAGCCAAGCACCATCTTAAAATATTTTAAGACATCGGGGTGCCTGGGTGGCGCAGTGGGTTAAGCCTCTGCTTTCAGCTCAGGTCATGATCTCAGAGTCCTGGGATCGAGCCCCGCATCGGGCTCTCTGTTCATCAGGGAGCCTGCTTCCCCCCTCACTCTCTGCCTGCCTCTCTACCTACTTGTGATCTATCAAATAAATAAAATCTTTAAAAAAAATATTTTAAGACCTCTAACATTGCTGAGGGGAGGTAAACTGTTAAAATCTCTATAGGGTACAATTTAGTGTATTATAAATGTCCTAAACCCTTTGATTCTGAAATCCTACATGCTGGAATATAGTCTATATATTTATTTGTACATATGCAAAATAGTATTCGGGCAAAGCTGTTCCTATCAGCAGTCTATAACAGCAAAACATTGGAACCAACCAAAAAAACTGCATCACTAAGGGTTACTATGCAGCTAGGGGGAAAAAATGGACTGCTTTTTAATGTTTAGAATAATTTCTTTTTCTAAAAAATATTTTATTTATTTGACAGAGAGATAGAGAGAGCACAAGTAAGCAGAGCAGCAGGCAGAGGGAGAGAGAGAAGCAGGCTCTCTGCTAAGCAGGGAGCCCGATGTGGGGCTTGATCCCAGGACCCTGGAATCATGACCTGAGCCAAGGGCAGCCGCTTAACCAACTAGGCCACCCAGGCGCCCCTAGAATAATTTCTAAGTGAAAAATACATATATGTATTTGTACATTTATAAGATATCTGTAAGGATATACTATAAACTGACAAATGTGGTAATTTCTAGAGAGGAGAGCTGTGTATCTGAGTGACAGGGGTGTGAGGTTTTTTGCCATTTATTCTTGAATTCTGAACCATGTGACCATTAACTAGTAAAAACAAATTATCTTTGCATTAACATAGTATAAATTTTAGGGGAGAATCATCATCTAAATTTAAAGTAAAACCAGAACCCTTAGTTAGAGAGACCTAATTATAATTAGTTTCATTATTCTGTTAAAATTAGGAAAGTTTAAAATCTGATTGTGTAAAAGGAATAATAAATCTATATAACAGATGTAAAGTTAATTCTTTTTTTTAAGATTTTTTTTAATATATATTTGAGAGAGTGGAAGCGAGAGTGATCACAGAGGTAAAGGGAGAAGCAAACTCGCCGCTGAGAGGAGAGTCCGATGTGGGCCTGTATCTCAGGACTCTGGGATCATGACCTGAGCCAAAAGCAGCCGTTTAGCCAACTGAGCCACCCAGGCATCCCTAAAGTTATTCTAAGTGGAAATCATGAACTCCCAAATTGATAATATGGGAAAAACAATGGCTGGAGAGTAAAGAAGAGGAGACAAATTAATAGGTGTGGTAAACCACCACCACCACCCTTGGGGCAAATGAACTGTTAAACATGATGCTGTTTCGGGTATTATTTTGAACTTATTTATACAATTTAAATACAGTTTATCTCTTGGGATACTGATTTTAATAGAAAAAAATAGACGAATGAAAGCTACCTTTGAATGCAGGTTTAGAATAATAACAACGCAATTTTACTGAGCCCTTTTCAACTTTAAGAAATTTTTTTTCCAATTCATCTCACATACATCATTCCTTTTGCTCCTCATAATCCTATGAATGTGAGCAAATTTCATTCTGGTTTTATGTACCAGGGGAAAAAAAAGATACCCAGAAAAGGATTTGCCTGAAGTCACAATGTTTGTAGGAGTTAGAACCCGTACCCTGGTGCTCTTAATACTGGTTTCCCTACTTCCAATCTGCATCCCCTTCAGCCCATGCCCTATGTCTCGCCTTATCTCTCATCACAGTAATTTAATTTTTCTGCTGTTATATGCCTCCTAGGACATGGCAATTTTAATAACAATGCAATATGTATTGTACCTATCTACTTAAAAAATTTTTAACATACCAAAATTGCATTAAAACATCAATATGCAATTATTTTCCCACCACTCAAAAATTTTAATTATGTATTGAAGATTCTGGACCAGAAAATGTGTAAGGATAAGACAAAGAATATCAAAATAACTTGTAACAAATTTCTAGAACCTCTCACATATTAAAATTGTTAAGATAAAAATATGATTTACAATACATGTTTGCCATTATGGTATAGTTAAAAAAATAACACCCATACTAAAATTAATTCATCCTACTTATCAAAATTCCTATTGTATGAATGAAAATATTCAAATGCTTATAAATAGGTATTCAAAGGTTTCTTTTGAACAACATTCTTTGGTGTTCATAAAACTGCATATATTATTATAGATCTCTTTATCATACATTTTTTCAGACTATACATTCAGTTTAAATTGGAAATGAAAAAATATAAATTAGATATTGTTATAGAAAGTAGTTACAGGGTAGATATTTTGATTTCATGATGCCCAAGTACTTACGGACAAGATTTACTTACTAAATTTAAAATAACTACCTATTCTTTGATACTTCTTATAGATCCACATGTTCCAGAAATTAAAAAAAGAAGCTGTGTTTAAGGCAGAAAATTCAAATGTGAGTTGACATTATTTATGATTCTCTCAACTGGTTGTTCCATAAAATATGGAGCTAAATGAAAAATGAGAACTCTCGCATTGCTTGGATCCCAGCTTGACAAGCAACTTGGAATGGCAGATGCATAACAAGAAATGGAATATTCTACCTCAGAGGAAGAAGACAAATGATCGAATAACATGCACACAACTTAGTATAAGTTCTTTACCCTAATAAAGTAATTATTCATTTGCAAATATTACCAAAAGTAAAAAAATTTATTTTACAGAGTGGTTGGTTTTTGTAATACATCAATAATGTTATACTTCCCTATTCTCACTGCTTGTCTCATTTCAGTGGTTGGTTTCTCCCAAATAATTTAGTTTACATTTAAAGTGGCAATACAGCTTTTACTTAATGGATTTAAGTTATAATTAGAAACCAGTTTTATATACAGAAAATCCATAAATATAGAACTTTTATTCCTATTTTATCCTAGGGCTATGCAAAAAATTGACTAAAAATTTTTCATTTGGGTCTTTGTAATAAACATGTAAATACATTATTTACAATGGAGATGCTTTCTGACAGAAAGTAAACACACAAGTAATTTTGGTCTTCACTAGAATCCATCATTATATGTTCATTTTTGAAGATGATGTGATACATCATGTTCACTCAAATTTTAAGATTCCTGTTATACACATAATTCAAGTAATTATTTTACTTGTACAATTAATGCTTCATTCTGTATTTAAATTTCCTTTAAGAAAGATTCCTTGATCCAATAGCAGGGAGCTTTAGAATTTTCTTTCGAATACAGCAAATGTTTCTGTACAATTATGTGCAATTTTCTTCCTTCTGGCAATATAAATACCGAGTAAATTAATCTTCATTGTTCATATCCCACAGGTAATTCTTGAGTTATCTCACATGATGTAAGTACCATCTCTGTAGTATTTCATGGATTCCATTTGTTTTGTCATAGCTAGAACATCATGAAATCCAGTACTTAGGCCGGACATATGTTGAAAGTATGCCTCTTTTTCCACTTGAATTGTTAAATTGTTTACTCCAGCATCTTTAAGTATTCCTGTAACCTGTTATCAAAACCCATACATTTTAAAGCATTTAGATTAATACATTTAGTGCATATCTTATAACTGATATTACATTTTTTTCATAGCCACAGATAGTCAAAGATAATCCTCAAAGTAATATTTATTATTTATTTGGTCAAATGTTAGCTCTATTTCTTTAGACGGCCAAATTACTGACCTGACATTCAAACTTGAAAAGGGAAACAGCTTTTGTTTGTAATATGGTAGGTTTAGAATAGGAATATAGGAACTGCTTTGATCCTTACTTCCAATCACAGCGTTAAACGCTGCCAACTTGACCGTAATTACTGTTAATCTAAATCTGTATTTATAATAATTTATTTCTGGATAATCGATTGGGAGCCAAGGTGAATCATAAGTAAATTTTTTTACATTCACTTAAGCCTGTCATCTAAGCACTAAAACTTAATTTTATTTTAACCATTTTGGGCTGGAAAACAAATCTAGACATAAAAAGTAAGTTATATTATCCTTGAACAGCTAAAAGATTGGTGTTTTTGAACAGTTAAATGATTACTCAACTGTGTAACTTATAATGTGTCCCAGTTTTTGCATGAATTAACTCAAATGAGATGACTTTAATTAAAGACAAAAGATTATCACCTGCTGTACTATTCTTTGTTCCAGCACATCTGATGTCACCTGTATATGAATTGTTCCTGCCACAACACTGGCTGAATGACGCCAAAAATGAGGGTCTCGGTATGATATTAATCCTTCAATTTTCTGTATCTGTCAAATAAAAGGAGAGATGATGTAAATGGACTTAAAAAGCTGATTTACTTAACAGAAAGCAAACTTTTTGGTCCAAGAAACCACTATTAAGCTGATTTTAGTAAAAAGATAATAAGGAGAGCAAAGAAGTAAGAAAAGAAAGGGATAACTTATTTGAAGTAAAGGTGCCTAAAATATTTTGAAATGGGAATGATGTCAGGGAAGACAGGTCTGAACAGGAAATGAATGGGGGTTACAGGTGTCTTTACACTCAATAGTTGCATACCCATTTTCACCTCTTTAAGAGGTACTGTGCCTTTTCTAAACACTGGATATTTTCAGTGGACTACCTGGTTTCCTCACATTTATACACACATTCATATATTAATGGTTACAGAAACATGTTCAAAAGATATCCTCTATGTTTAAAAATGAACTGATTAAGTAACAGATATTGCATATGTTGTAACACTACCTGCATTAAAAATGTATGACAGTATTTATCAACATGAAATAACTAAATGGGGAAAATTTTGCAAAGCAGTACAAAACAGTTTTTGCCATTTTTATTTTCAAAATAGCTTTTAAAATTTTTTTAAAGATTTTCTTTATTATTTATTTGAAAGAGAGAAGCAGACTCTCTCCTCTGAGCAGGGAAAAAAATGTGCTTTTCCATATTAAGATATTTTCAAGATGGGGTGCCTGGTTGGCTCAGTTGGCAGAACATGTGAGTTCAAGCTCCACACTAGTGGCAGAGAGTCCTTAAATAAAAACAAAGCAAAACAAAACAAAAATATTTTGAAGTTGGGGTGCCTGGGTGGCTCAGTGGGTTAAGCCTCTGCCTTTGGCTCAGGTCATGATTTCAGGGTCCTGGGATCGAGCCCCGCATCGGGCTCTCTGCTCGGCGGGGAGCCTGCTTCCTCCTCTCTCTCTGCCTGCCTCTCTGCCTACTTGTGATCTCTGTTTGTCAAATAAATAAAAAAAAAAAAAAATTTTTTTTTGAAGTTTTCCAAAATGGGCATATTTTTGAAATAAAACATTTTTTTTTCCTTTTAGTAGGATGTAGGTGAGAAAACTTCATGAATTTATGAAAACAGTGGGTTAAGATGTTATTTCTTAAATATTCAAGATACTGGGGCGCCTGGGTGGCTCAGTGGGTTAAGCCGCTGCCTTCGGCTCAGGTCATGATCTCAGGGTCCTGAGATCGAGCCCCGCGTCGGGCTCTCTGCTCAGCGGGGAGCCTGCTTCCTCCTCTCTCTCTGCCTGCCTCTCTGCCTGCTTGTGATCTCTCTGTCAAATAAATAAATAAAATATTAAAAAAAATATTCAAGATACTAACTTTTCATCAGCAGATCCTAATTTAACATGATATGGCAAGGGTGCCTGGGTGGCTCAGCTGGTTAAGCATCTGCCTTTGGCTCAGGTCATGATCCCGTGGTTCTAGGATTGAGTGCTATGTGGGGCTCCTTGCTCAGCGGGAGCCTGCTTGTCCTTCTCCCTCTGCCTGCTGCTACCCCTGCTTCTACTCTCTCTTTCAAATAAATAAATAAAAATATACCCCCCCCCCCGGTTTTTATTATTTGACAGAGAGAGAAAGAAAGCAGGAGAGGGAGAAGTGGACTCCCCGCTAAGCAGGGAGCCCAACGCAGGACCTGATCCCAGGACCATGAGACCACAACCTGAGCTGAAGGCAGACGCTCAACCAACTAAGCCACCCAGGCACTCTAAGTAAATAAAAATCTTAAAAAAAAAAAAAAAAATTAAAAGAAGAAAGAAAAAGAACATGCAACTCTTCATTTTGGGGTTGTGAGTTTCAGGCCCATGTTGAGTGTAGAGATTACCTTAAAAAAAAAAAAAGTACCAAATTCTCTTTCTCAGGGTCATGAATTCAAGCCCATGTTGGTTGTAAAGCTTACTTGGAAAAAAAAAAAAAGAGGGATGCTTGTCTGTCTCAATCAGTAGAACCTGTGATCTCAGGATTGTGGGTTTGAGCCCCACGCTGGGCGTAGAGATTACTTAAAAAAATTTTATTTATTTTAGAGAGCAAGAGAGTGAGAGAGCGCACACACTAGTGGGGGGAGGGGCAGAGGGAGAGGGAGAGAGAATCTCAAGCAGATTCCCCAAGGAGTGCAGAGACTGATGCAGTGCTCAATCCCAGGACCCTTGAGATCATGACCTGAGCTGAAATCAAGAGTTGGAGGGTTAACCAACTGAGCCACCCAGGTGCCCCTTAAATATAAAGGTTTTTTTTTCCTCCCAATATTATTTATGTATTTATGTGTGTGAGAGAGAGAGAGTAAGAGAGAGCACAAGCAGGGAGGTGAGGGAGAAGCAGACTCCCCTGCTGAGCAAAGAGCTTGATGTGGGACTCGATCATGGGGTTCTGGGAAATCCCAGGACCCTGGGATCATGACCTGAGCTGAAAGCAGATCCAGGTGCCCCTTACATATAAAACCTTAAAAAAAAAAATATGGCAGACCACAACCTGAAAAATATTTATTTTGTATTTATTTTTTCTATGAATTGCTGGTTTATATTCTTAGTCCATTTTCCTGCAAGTCTTTTTCTTGATTTAAAAAATTATGGATAGGGGCGCCTGGGTGGCTCAGTGTTAAGGTTAAGCCTCTGCCTTTGGCTCAGGTCATGATTCCGGAGTCCTGGGATCGAGTCCCGCATCGGGCTCTCTGCTCGGCAAGGGGCCTGCTTCCCTCTCTCTCTGTCTGCCTCTCTGCCTATTTGTGATCTCTGTCAAATAAATAAATAAAATCTTAAAAAAAAATTATTATGGATAGTAAGTCTCTTCCTGTTTATATGTGCTGCAAATATTTTCTCCTCCTTTACCTTTTTTGTTTCTCAAGTTTTGTTTCTAGTCTTGTATTCAAAAATTTTTCCCCATTATGTTCAAAAGCTACTACAAGAGTTTTGAAAATTATATTTAATGTTTCAGAAGAAACCTGCTCAGATTTGTAGGTTCTTTATCTTTCCATTAAAAGATGGAAAAAAGGCATCCCTGCCATGCTTCATATTTGATCGGTTGCTTCTATATTAATGCATAAAAGCTTTGGAACACATTGGTCTCAAACAGGAGCAGTTCATGTCAGAAAAAAGTAGAATATGAGCTAATATTCAGTGTTCTATGTTCAGAATGCCTGAGAAAGCATTCTATTGCAAAAGTTTACTTAACAAAAAAGTTCATTATGAAAATGCACGACTTCATTTCATATTGTAGTAAAACAGGTACTTTGGAGAGGATACGTGGAAGCAGTTGATTTCTTCCAGAGTATGCACGCACTGTTTACACTTGTTCCAAGACTTGTAACATGATGACACCATTTCCTCATATTACCACCATTCTAGTATTGTTCTGTGGCCCACTAGTAGCCCATCTCCACACATTCATCTATCACAAGACTGACAAAAGGATCAAACCCTGCAACATTCCTTGGACGTGTCTGCCACCATTTAATTTCAGTGATAATTTCTGGTCCATAAATAGTTATAACTTGGGAGGGTGAACTTTACTCATGGTGTCTCCTGTGTGAGCTCAAAGATCTGTATTTCTTATTTGTTAATGGGGTCTTCTGTGGATGGGTAATTTTTACTTGCTCCAATCTGCAGATTATCTTCTTTCCTTTTGGCTTCTAGTTTTGTTTTCCTTTTTAAAAGATTTTATTTATTTATTTGAGAGAGAGAAATAGAGAGGAAGAGATAGCAAGAGACAGCACGAGCAGGAGGTGAGGGAGAAGCAGGCCCCCCACTGAGCAGGAAGCCAACATGGGGCTCGATCCCAAGACTCTGGGGATCATGACCTGAACTAAATGGAAATGCTTAACCGACTGGCCCACCCAGGTGCCGCAACCCTACGTTACCCTCCTCCACCATGTCGCTTTTTCTCTTTAAAGATTTTATTTTTTTGAGAGGGAGAAAGAGAAAGAAAGAGAAAGCGTGTGCATGAGTAGGGGTGGGGGTGGGGCCAACGGGAGAGGCAGACTCTCCCCTGAGCAGGAGGCCTGACAAGGGACTTGATGCCAGGACTCTGAAGACTGAAGGTTAAGGCAGACACTTAACCAAATGAGCCACCCAGGTGCCCACTGCCTTCTAGTTTCAATTCAAGCTTATTAAAAAAGGTTTTCTCTACATCTGTACAGAAATATACTAAAAATGTTCTTCTATTTTCTTGGAGTAGTTTTATTATTTTTTTTATCATTTACATAATTAGTCCATTGGAAATGTCTTTCTATTTGATGGTAAAGAGATAATAAAGCCTTCCTTTTCTACCAAGTGGAAATGTTAATTACGCCCATCGTTTCTCCCAACTGATTTGAAATGCCATTTTTTTTTTTAAAGATTTTATTTATTTATTTGACAGAGAGAGAGAGATCACAAGTAGGAAGAGTGGCAGGCAGAGAGAGGGGGGAGGCGGGCTCCCTGCTGAGCAGAGAGCCCGATGTGGGGCTGGATCCCAGGACCCTGGGATCATGACCTGAGCTGAAGGCAGAGGCTTTAACCCACTGAGCCACCCAGGCGCCCCTGAAATGCCATTTTTGCTACAAACTGAATTCCATAAATTCCTGGGTCTGTTTCTGGACAACCAATTTTTTAAAAATTGATTTATGTGTTTATTGCTGTGCAAGAACAAAACTGTTAGTTGTGTTAGTTAATTCTGTAACTTTATAATCACAGAATGGGATCCTATTAGTTAATTCTGTAGTTTTTACATCTTTGTTGTTTTTATTCTCAAGCATTAACTCTTCCAAATAAGTTTCTAAGTAATATTGGATTACCTATTCTCCCCCTAAACAAAAACAAACAAAAGAAAAGAATCTCAGGAAAGGCAACTGCACTGAGATTTAAATGCAAGAAATAGGACAACTTCACAATAGTTTCCCATCCAAGAAAAATCTCTCCATTTATTCACTCCCTATTTTCTTTTTCTTTTTTTTTTAAAAGATTTTATTTATTTATTTAACAGAGTGAGAGACAGAGAGAGATCACAAGTAGGCAGAGAGGCAGGCAGAGAGAGAGGGGGAAGCAGGCTCCCCACTGAGCAGAGAGCCCGATGTGATGCAGGGCTCCATCCCAGGACCCTGGAATCATGACCTGAGCTGAAGGCAGAGGCTTAACCCACTGAGCCACCCAGGCACCCCTCTCTTCTCTTCTTTTAAAGATTTCATGTATTTATTTGACAGAGATCACAAGTAGGCAGAGAGGCAAGCAGAGAGAGAGGAGGAAGCAGGCTCCCCTCTGAGCAGAGAGCCCGATGTGGGACTCGATCCCAGGACCTCAAGATCAGAACCTGAGCCAAAGACAGAGGCTTAACCCACTGAGCCACCCAGGCACCCCTCACTCCCTATTTTATATGTATGTTAGTTAGTTATGTATGTATGTATGTATGCATATATGTATGTATTTACTTTTGAAAGAGAGAAAGAGAGTGTGTGTGCGCACACACAAATGAGGGGTGGAAGGGACTAAGAATGTTAAGTAGCCTCCACATGGAGCCTGATGCAGGGCTCGACCTCACGACTCTCAGACGATGACCTGAGCCAAAATCAAGAGTCAGATGCTTAACCGACTAAACCTTTTTATGTCTTTTAAATAAAACTGTATTTTCTTAATTCATATTTTGCACATTTCTAGTTGAGTCAACTTACTCAATTTCAAATGCTATTTTATTTATTTATTATTATTATTACTTTTTCAAAGCTATTTTAAAAGGAAAAAATATAGTGAAGAAATTACACACAATACCTTTTCTAAAGCAAGATGTAGTTCTTTTTCATATTCTGGTGGCAGTCTCAAAAGTAGAACCTGACAGGCATCTTTAATCAGTGGAACAACACTGAGAAATATTAATATAGCAATAAAGAGAGAACACAGGGGATCAGCAATGAACCATCCAAACTGCTCTATAAGAACTGTGGATACAATCACACCAATACTGCCAAGTGTGTCTGCCAAAACATGTAGAAATACACCTACAAATAAAATATGAAAACATTAAAAATTAAAACACATCTCCATCTTTTATCCTTTTTATAAATATTACTGGGTACGTACTATGCACCTGATTCTGCTGGGGATAGTACTTAAAAAAAAAAAACCACCTCAAAAAACACGGTCACTGCTCTCAAAGAATTCACAGCACAGTGGTAAAAAGAGAAAGATAGAGGGAACTACAGCTCAGAGTGGTGAGTTTTATGATGGTGTGGTTTTCCTAGAAATCACATATAAGCCAAGTTCTGACAATACCCAAATTAAACAGTCACAATAAATAATTCAACACAGTAAATAATACTTCCCCTATATATTTTATAGTAAAATAAAAATTTCCTGGTTCTTTTGTAGTTAAAGTTCATGATGACATAGTATTTCCCTTCCAAATAATATTTATGCAAAAGTCACTATGAAAAGGACTCTATAATACAATTATCTGATTAAAATTGACATTTATGAAGAAATGTGAGCATTTTCTACAGCAGATGACTTCAGACATTTTTTTAAGCCACAGAGTGTTTTTCTAAAATAAAACTGTAACCAGAAGCCTAATATTTACTAAAAAAAGTGTCAATTCAGAACACAGTTGAAAAATAGGACAGTATTTGGCAAGGACTCACCCCTCATGTTAGCATTCATGCCTCTGCCTGCAGATCCGTGGCTGTGACCATGCCCATGGTCACTGTGTCCATGCATATGGTGGGAATGACTGTGATCAGATGAATGACAGCTTCCCTGAGAAGCTCCATGGTTATGGTTATGGGCATGGCTAAAGGCACAGATACCAATAAGGTTTACTATCAGCCCTCCAACTGAGACTGGCTAGTAAAAGGAGAAAAGAAAGCCTTTAAATTTGTAATTTAAAAAATGTATTTGTTATTTAAAAGCTACTGTATATCTAAATATGTTTTTCTATTTACAGTTTTCAAAGTATTTTTGCTAAAACTTAAGTTCAATAAGGATATCCAAAAATTTTTTTTTAATCTTTTTAAAAAAATTAACATATATTATTAGCCCCAGGGGTACAGGTCTGTGAATCACCAGGTTTACACACTTCACAGCACTCACCATAGCATATACCTTCCCCAATGTCCATAACCCCACCACCCTCTCCTTAACCCACTCCCTGAGGCAACCCTGTTTGTTTTGTGAGATTAAGAGTCTCTAACGGTTTGTCTCCCTCAAGGATATCCAAAATTTTTAAAAAGCAGATATTAGAATATTTTAGAAGAAACATTTTAACTTTCAAATAGCAAAGTTTTGACAAGTAGAGGAATTTGGACTTGCTTTAATCAATAAAGAACATGTACCTGATTCATGGTTTATGAATAAGTTATGCTAGAGTTTTGTTTCATTTAAACAGAGCTTGAAAGTACTGCTTACTAGAGCAAGTATGCACTCTAGCTAAAATCTTGTTTATATTACCAGATGAATTTCAGTTTGTAAGGCAATGATTATAATTTACTAACTAGTGGATTCCAAATATATATAACCTTATTGTGTTTTTTAAAACCTAGTAAAATTTCCCAAAGTGAAAAAAAGGTATAATGGAAAAACAAACATGTATAGTAATCTTTCACTTTTTTTTTTTTAAAGAAGTGAATGCAATTATCTTGATTTAATAATGCCACATAACACCCTAAAGGATAAACAAAGTTACCCTTTATTATCCTCTCTTATAAAATGATTTTGGATGTTCAGGGTATTACTTAATTTACCACACATTACAATTTCTCCTTTAGAGAAATCCACTTGATTTATAAAAAGAATATATAAAAATAATGGGGACAGATAATTCAAATTAATCTCCAAAGATTGTAAGACAAGAGATTCACTTTAGTAAACATGTATGGAAATTATACACTTCTTAATGAGGCTCAGACCATTTATCTGTCAGATTTTTAAAATTTTAGTTAGCTTTATGAACTTGAAAATGGTTCTTAAATTTTGAATAAAATCAAATATTACATACAGAGACTCCATCATCTCAAATATTTCTCCTCTAATGATAAATGCTTCATTTGTATAGATTTCATCAGAAAAAATAATGTAGAAGGTTTAAGCATGTAACCCCCCAAAATTAGTCAATGAGAGAATGGTGTACTTTCTATGCACATACTAAAATACGTACATAAACACCTTTTAAAACCAGCAATAGTATCACATTATAATGCTTTGGAATTTTTTTAACTTAGTATAGTTTATAAGTATTTCTCATGCCAGTGTATATAGATATGCCTCATTCTTTTTATTGGCTATACAGTAACCTATGAATGACAGCTTTATTTCTTTATTTAACTAGTCTTTTCCTTGGTGGACATTTTTTTGTCACCATTATGAGCAAAGGCACAAGGAATCATGCACCTTTACACATCTGTGCAAATAAGTTTTGCAAAAATTTCTGTAATATTAAAGGTCAAAAGATATAAGCATTTAAAATTCAAAATATATTTCTAAACTGTAATCAAAGCATTTTATTAATATATGCTTCCAGCAACCAGATTCATAACTGCTTATAGTCATACAACAATTAATTGCTGATTTCCTACTATAAGCCAGGTGCTAGTTTAAGTGTTAATGAGAGAAAATTCAGGTCCTAAAGATACTTCACTTATATCTTTAATTGTGGAAGAAAGACAAAGGGTTATAAATCAATGTTGCTATAAAAAAAAAAAAGCAAGATATAACAGGAATACTAAGAAAGGGAAATCTACAAAAAAGTCTTTGAAGAGGGATATATTTTTTAAAGATTTTATTTATTTGACAGAGACAGAGCGAGAGAGGGACCACAAGCAGGGGGAGTGGGAGAGGGAGAAGCAGGCTTCCTGTGGAGTAGGGAGCCTGTTGCAGGGCTCGATCCTAGGACTCTGGGATCATGACCTGAGCCGAAGGTAGATGCTTAATGACTGAGCCACACAGGCACCCTGAAAAGAGGGATTAAGGGAAAATATCTCACTGGAAGAGACATATCAACAAAGTCCTGACAAAGGCTGGAAGGCAGATGTGAGGGAAGGGTATGTCAACTACAAGAAATAGCATATGCAACGGTTTGAAGGTCCAGGGAGAACATTATAAACTACTACAGCAGTAGTACAATCAACAAAGTAAAGCCTTTAAAATGATAGTATTTTTCTGATTCTATCTCTAACATTTTGCAAATTTCCTCAGGTATCTATAAAGCACATCTTTTTTTTTAAAAAATGAGTTTACTTTTATTTATTTATTTTTAGATTTTTAATTTCTTTTTGACAGAGAGAGACACAGCCAGAGAAAACACAAACAAGTAGAATGGCAGAGGGAGAAGGAGGCTTCCTGCAGAGCAGGGAGCCCCACGCAGGGCTCAATCCCTGACCCAACCCAAAGGCAGATGCTCAACGACTGAGCCACCCAGGTACCCCTATAAAGCACATCTTCACAGAAAAACATTTAGTAAGTCAGAAAGAAATCTTAGGTTTTAGACTGTCATATAATATTCTAACTAAAATATCAGCGAAAAGGATTAATTTCTGAGTCAGCGGCGTAAATACAAAGACAATATAAGAAATTATGTTAATTTAGGGGTGCCTGGGTGGCTCAGTGGGTTAAGCCTCTGCCTTCAGCTCGGGTCGTGATCTCGGGGTCCTGGGATCGAGTCCCATGTCGGGCTCTTTGCTCAGCGGGGAGCCTGCTTTCCCTCTCTCTGTCTGCCTCTCTACTTGTGATCTCTCTCTCTGTCAAATAAATAAATAAAAATCTTGGGCACCTGGGTGGCTCAGTGGGTTAAAGTCTCTGCCTTCGGCTCAGGTCATGATCTGATCAGGGTCCTGGGATTGAGCCCCGCATCAGGCTCTCTGCTCAGCAGGGAGCCTGCTTCCTCCTCTCTGCCTGCTTCTCTGCCTACTTGTGATCTGTCTGTCAAATAAATAAATAAAATCTTAAAAAAAAAAAGAAAAAAATAAAATCTTAAAAAAAAAGAAATTATGTTAATTTAAATTAAAAAATAAAATAAAAAGCTTCCTAGATCAGTAACTACAAATAAACTTCAGCATGGAAAAGACTGTACGGGGTATGAATAGAAATCCAAACAGGAAAATAAAGACTTACTGTTAACATATGTGTGTCTAATTCCGGAGGATCAATTAATCTAGCCACTGACTCCATAAACACAAAAAAGGCTATTACCATTAGAAAAAGTCCATTAATAAATCCAGAGAGAATTTCTATTCGGCCATACCTAAAAATGTAGAATATATTTTTAGAAAAGGATAATGACAAATATTTTTAAAGTATAAACATTATGTTAAAAAAGAGGATATAAATCCTCTTTTCAACTACGTACATAAATAATATGATCACACAATTTCCAAGATTTTAAATACCATACTAATGCTGGAAGAGTCTTTCTGTCCTTAAGTTTGTTGCAATTATAAATATATATATTTTTATAAATACAAATATTTATCAAAGTCCTTCAACGTTTCCCCTTACACAAAGCCTTTCTTAGCAAGAAGTTCCTTCTCTCCTTTTAATGGGCTCTCCCTTGATGGGCTCTGTACCTGTCATAACATATAGACTGCTTTGTACCAAAATTATTTGTATTTTTGGCTCACCTATCTTTCACAATGTTAACAGTTGAAAGAGCTGAATTTATCAATCTATTCAGGGTAGGTCTTACCAAAATTCTTTGTACAAATCAAGGATTCTAATATTTGTTGAACTGAATTGTTGATGAAAGGGAATTTCATGCATAGCCTCTTCAAATTCTGAATACTCTTTCTAATGGCAAAGATACAAATGACCATGCACATTCCACTGTCTCAAATAAACTGTTAGGCACAGAGCTCAAAATCTAACTGATTTTCTGTTCTCTCCATACAAGAGGAATTAGAGGATATAACCTGGAGCTTACTGCCATTTACTTGTTTATCATATGCTTGGTTTATTTCCTCATATCTAATTCAATTTAAAGAAAACTAAAGCTCTGAAAAATTACTTGTATTAAAGTAATTAAAAATTACTTGTATTTAATTACTTGTATTAAGAGTAATAAAATTTTATTCCCTAAGATGGAATTTGCCCTTAGATTTTTCCATTGTATTATATCATCTTGATGGTCAGTGTACCTACCCATAGGAAAAAATCCGAGTTGCTTTCCATCTACTCATCAGGGCTGCAAAAAGCCCCATGACCAAAGCAGAGCAGTCAAAGAGCATGTGAAATCCATCTGAGATCAGACCCAGACTATTGGTCAACACACCATAGAATAACTCAACAAAGGTAAAAAGCTAAAAAATTAAAGAAAAACAGGGGAGGAATATGTTAGGAAATACTGTCTCAAGAGATTTAACAGAACTTAATCATGAGAATTTTAACCCTTTAGTTAAAAAAAACTTCTTAAAGGGGCGCCTGGGTGGCTCAGTGGGTTAAGCCGCTGCCTTCGGCTCAGGTCATGATCTCAGGGTCCTGGGATCGAGTCCCGCATCGGGCTCTCTGCTCAGCAGGGAGCCTGCTTCCCTCTCTCTCTCTCTCTCTGCCTGCCTCTCTGTCTACTTGTTATCTCTCTCTCTGTCAAATAAATAAATAAAATCTTTAAAAAAAAAAAACAAAAAACAAAACTTCTTAAAGATTTTTTTATTTGACACAGAGAGAGAGAGAGAGAGAGAGAGAGAGAGAGGGAGCAAGTGAGCACGAGCAGGGGAGCAACAGGCAGAGAACGAGGGAGAAGCAGACTCCCCTCAGAGCAAGGAGCCCAGGTGCATAGCTCAATCCCAGGACTCTGAGATCGTGACCTGAGCGGTAGGCAGGGGCTTAACCCACTGAGCCACCTTTTATTATGCAAACCTTTCTTAAAGATATAACTGCCACTTTATTTCATTTCATATAAACTGTAAGACGGGACACTTGGGTGGCTCAGTTGGTTAAGCATCTGCCTTTGGCTCAGGTCACGATCCTAGGGTCCTGGGATCAAGTCCTTCATTCAGCTCCTTGCTCAGTGGGGAGCCTGCTTTTTTCCTGCCTGCTCTGCTTTCCACTACCCCAGTTTGTGCACGCTCTCTCTCAGACAAATAAATAAATCTTAAAAAGAAAACAACAAACAACTGTAAGATACTATACTATATCAGATAGTTCATCTTATAAATTATTGAAATAGAGATAGTGTCATTCATGTCTGTAGAACTTAATACACTAGGCTATAAAATGTTAGCAATCTCGCGGGGGGGGGGGGCGCCTGGGTGGCTCAGTGGGTTAAGTCTCTGCCTTCGGTCATGATCCCAGGGTCCTGGGATTGAGTCCCGAATCGGGCTCCTTCTGTAGCAAGAAGCCTGCTTCTCTCTCTGCCACTCTGCCTGCTTGTGCTCTCTCTCTGACAAATAAATAAATAAAATCTTAAAAAAAAAAAATAAAATAGCACACTAAACTAATGCATCTAAAATGCCTCAGAAAGGGTTTGCTTAAGTAGTCTGAATATGATCCTGTAATCTTCCAAATGTAGCTTTTAGGAAATGTCACAAATATATAAAAATCTTACCAGATTCAAACACAAGAAGTAAAAGATCTGCCTAGAGTCATTCTCCTCAAGAATTTGTTTTAGTGATTCCTTAATAAATCTGGGAATCGATTGGGAGCTATGCTGGAAAGCATCACCCATGAAATTATAAAGAGGTGTTCCTTCAGGAGAATATCCAATTAGGGTGCCTTTCTGTCCTCTCTTGGAAGGAGATGATAAGATGTTGGCAGCTTTTAAAAAAGGGAAAACAATAACATTAAAAATGTTTTGAAAGTTTAAGCTACCAAAACCAACATGGCATCTGTCGGCACTAAATGCAAGCCCTGAACAAATTCCCAAACTAAGTAAACAATTTCAACATCAGAATCCATGAGATGAAATTTCCTAAGGGGAAAAATGCTCACACAAAATGAAGAATATAGCGCTCACTACCACTCCTCCAGACAGGACATGTTCAGTGCTTTCCTGGTGTGCTGCTTTGTTCATAGCTCGAAGCTGGTCTGTTATTGGATGTGTCCAAAAATTTCCAAAAAGTAGAGCACTAATAAAAATGGGAAAGGATCCATAGCGGGCACATTTGGAAACTTCCATTTTGACTGAACAAATGGAATCGACATAGAAATCCAGGATCATGACAAAAAAGATAACTGTTGTGAAAGGCATTATGAGAGAAAACCAAGACTCGACTTTACTCTAGAAATTAAAAAAAAAAAAAAAATTATTAGTACTGCACTGGAATAAAGTTCATGTCTTATGCTTTAGTTAATCCCTTTATATTTAAACAAATATTCTAACTCAGTATGATTCATAAAATGCTAAGAGCTGTAAAATATTGGTATATTTCCCAGTAACCCCCAAAGTATTAAAAATAAAAGTGCTATGGTTTAATGATTATATAAATTCTAGGTGACCCACAATCCTTGTCTGTAACACACAGTAACTATTAAACAGGTTCTTCAGCGTCTCGGTGGCTCAGTTGGTTAGGCGTCCGACTTGTGATTTCTGCTCAGGTCATGATCTCAGGGTTGTGGGATCAAGCCCTGCAACAGGCTCAGCGTGGAGTCTGCTTGTCCCTTTCCCTCTGCTCCTCCCCCAGATCACCCATTCTCTCTAAAATAAATACATATTCTTTAATTGATTCCTTTGGGCCACACGAATGGGATGAATATATAAATGTAATAGTACCTGATTTGTATTTTCTATAAACAGTAAAATTTACCCAAAAATTTTTCCAAAAATTGTCATAAAAAGCAATGATAATTTAAGATACTTGCAAGCTCAAAGCGAAATAAAATACAATGTACTGAACTAAAACTTTTAAGTTAAGAGCAAATCATTTTACTTATTACCAATAAATTCCTACTCTTACCTCAGTTGTCACAGAAAGAACAATGACCCATGGGCACAAGAGAAGCACAGAAACAAGATGGGATAAAGCTTGAAGACGTTTGGCTCCACCAACATCTATAGAGAGTTTTCTGGAAGCTGTATGAAAACCAACTTTACAACACAAAGCCAGTACTAGCAACAATACTCCACCCTATGAGTAAAATTAGATAAGTTTCATTAGAAACACACAATCCAATGCTCAATCCTTAAATACATAATATTTGAAGAAATGGAGCTATTAATGTTTCTCTTCCATACCCCACATTACTGAACTACTTAAATGTCAGGCAGTACTGTAAATTACTGGAACTTATTTCAAAGTGCACTTTTAAAGTTATAGTTGTTCTACTTTTTTACAATCTCTTGATCACATTAGGAACAAAGAAAAGAACATACCTTGTGATCTGCCACACCTAAGAAGGCAATGGCTGTGTAAAGCATGTGAGTTAGAGCACTGTCATGATGTCCTTCAGCTAAGTGAGTTGCAGTAAAGGAAAAAAAATAATCCCAAATATTACTCCTTGAATCCTTAAGTCCTCCTAAAATTTTAGCTACATTATTTTAGGCTGACAATAGACTAATGTGGGGGCCCCAAACCTGACTACTTGCCAACAGTTTATTGCCCTTAAAAACAAAAAAATTAAAAATTTAATTTAGGGAAATGATTTACAAATTGGAATGGCCTATATTTCTTTTGTTGTCTCCAAAACAATTAGAATAGCCCTTGAGAAATAGTTGTTAAATTTTAGAAGTCAGCCTCCAAAAGTACATGCATGTATAATGTAGGTACGACAAAAGGACAAGATCAAGAAACTTCTTGGACCACTACTGTCATGAAATTAAGGTTGTTCTTTCAGAGTATGTCAAATCAGTCCTAAATCCGTTTCTAAATCACTAACCACATAAACCTCAGTAAAGCAAGTAGCAAGCAGAAAGGGGCATGGGTGGCATATCACAAGCAACCTGCTCTGCAAAGTCATACCACTCTCTTTCATTGTAACAAAGTAAACTGTTACTAGTTAAATGACAGGCTTTATGACAGTATCAGTAACCAGAAGAATCAAAACTGGTATTCTAAGGTCAGCTGAATGGAGTGGGCAAAGGTGTATGGACAGGGAAGAACAAGGCATGTCTGTTTGTAGAGGAAAATGAGTATACATACTTGACTGGAAAGCTGGGGTTACAGAGTAGTGGAAGCTAGACTAGAAATAACAGTTTAGAGCAAGAGAGTGATTACTAGGTGAAAGAACTCAGCTTTTTCTTTCAGGCAAGAAGATGTCAAAGATTTTTCATTAACTTTCAAAAAAGTTTATACTTAATAATTGCAACTGACTTCTAAATTGAGCATTTAAATCATTAAATTTGTTACAAGGGAACCAACAGAGTGATTTTGTTGACAAGTAAAAAAAAAATTTTTTTTAAGCACTAGGATATTCTAAAATAGTCTTTCACTGTCCCTGTAGAAGATATTGATGGAAATGCTATAAAATACTTAATTTAGAATAAATTTACTCATTATTTGAATACCTACATTAACCTATGGAAGTTTCATTCATGACAGATTTTATTTTTTTATTTTTATTTTTTCATGACTGACTTTAATTCAATCCTCCTTCTTGTCCCATTCTGCCAGTCTTCTATTTTTCCGCAAGACTAAATTATTTCAATCTATTGTAAAAGGATACGATGTTCAGCCATTTTAGCCATGAGATCATCATTGTCGAAAAGCAATAGGCAGATTACAGCAATAATGAAAAAAGCAGCCCCTCTTGTCTGAAAATGAAGAAAATGTTAGCAAGGATGGCTATTTTAAGAGTTGATGTTTAAGACCATGATTATACAAATGTTAAAGAAAAATTATTTTCCAAATAAATATTTAAAGAAAAAATAACATCTCACATTAAAGTCCTTCTACTATATAATATAAATTTGCAGTATTTTTTTTGAAAGATTTTATTTGTTATTATTTATTTGACAGAGAGAGAGAAAGAGAGCGTGAGCATACAAGCAGGGGGAGCAGCAGAGGGAGAGAGAGAGGCCGGCTCTCCACTGAGTAGGGAGCCCGATGTGGGGCTTGATCCTGGGACCCTGGATCATGACCTGAGCTGAAGGCAGACGCTTAACAGACTGAGCCACCCAGGCGCCCCTAAATTTGCAGTATTAACAGTAACATAAACAAGTAAAGAGCTCCAACAAATTCTGCAGGATATTTTGAAGGCATTTAAGACACATAGGAACGACAACCTGAACTGTTTCCTTGCTAAGAGGGCTAGCTGTGTTACCGTGCACAAACTATTAGTGTTTGCAGAATTAATTTTCCTAAATGTTACTTTGCTTCTGGTTGAAAAGCCCAAGCAGCTACAGAATAATTAGTAGGAACTTATTTTATTCTACAACATGTAAGTGATAGAGAAGACAGTTAATTTACAATAGTATCAATACTCTAGTTACCACTCTTCTAGGGAAAAAGAACAAGAGGCACATTAGGAAAATTAACAAGTCATTTCTCATATCCAGCAAAAGTGTAGAGCATTTAAAAGCTGATGATTCTTTTTTTATAAGTTTATGTTCTCATCTCAGGAAAGGATTTTGACAAAAGAAAATTAGGAAGAACATACTGCCTAGTTTATGCAAATACTTCAGAATGTTGGGTATAAAAGCCATCTGAATAGCATTATGATACATTCTGTATTTATAAATTTACAAGTATAAAACAAAACAAAACAAAACAAATTTACAAGTATACTGCCACACATTTTCATTAAATAAAAGTTAAAATTTAAAGTGAGAATCCTATTTTATTCATGAACATGATTACCACTACACTTGATAAATTCTTTGTTAGTGTGGTAGATGGGTATCTTGACAAATGTCAGTATACATAAACCACACAATTTTAAATTTCATAATTTTCATTAAATTAGAATATGACAATATCAACAACAGCCAGGATAGAATTTAATTTTTTGTTAAAGAGGGCAACTGAGAATTTTGTAGGGCTTCAGTCATAACTAAGAAAAAAACACATGTGGGACGTCTGGGTGGCTCAGTTGGTTGAGCAGCTGCCTTCGGCCCAGGTCATGATCCCAGCGTCCTGCGATCGAGTCCCACATCAGACTCCTTGCTTGGCAGGGAGCCTGCTTCTCCCTCTGCCTCTGCCTGCCATTCTGTCTGCCTGTGCTTGCTCTCTCTCCCTCTCTTGCTCTGACAAATAAATAAATAAAATCTTTAAAAAAAGAAAAAAACACATGCTATGTTCCTGGTTAGACGCCCAGATTCATTATAGACACTAATGGCATGATGTGTACGATTCATATTCTCATTTCTGAGTATTAGGGCAGCAAAATTTTTTATTTTTACTTATAATTATATTCTTAAAAGATTTATTTATTTGAGAGAAAGGTGGGGAGGGTCAGAGGAAGAGGGAGAGAGTGTCAAGCAGACTCCACACTGAATGAACAAGGAGCCTACACAGGGCTCAGTCTCACAACCCTGATATCATGACCTACACTGAAACCAACAGTCGATGCTTAACCGACTGCGCCAGCCAGGGGCTACCCAGTTTTTTTTTTGTTTTTTTTTTTAATGTTTTAAAGTCATTTGTATTTCTTTTGTGAGTTGTCTTTCTCTGCCCTTGGCTCATTTTTATTGAGGGTCTTACGCATTTTTCTTAACTGACTTTACTAACTTATATTTTGAAAGGAACCTAAAACTTTTATTAGTGATAGTTTTCTGTTGTTGTTGTTTGCACGATTTCTGTTACACAGAAACTTAAAATTGCCATGAAGTCAAATTACTGAGTTTTCCCATTGTGAGTTTTCCCACTGCTTTATTATTTTTTATTAGAAAAAAAATTTTTTTTAAAGATTTTATTTATTTGACAGACAGATCACAAGTGGGCTAAAAGCAGGCAGAGAGAGAGGGGGAAGCAGGCTCCCCGCTGAGCAGAGAGCCCGATGTGGGGCTCGATCCCAGGACCCTGAGATCATGACCTGAGCCGAAGGCAGAGGCTTTAACCCACTGAGCTACCAGGTGCCCCTATTTTTAAAAAAATTTTTAAAAAGATTTTATTTATTTATATGACAGAGAGAGAGAGATCATAATTAGGCAGAGAGGCAGGTAGAGAGAGGGAAGCAGGCTCCCTGCTGAGCAGAGAGCCCGATGTGGGCCTCGATCCCAGGACCCTGAGATCATGACCTGAGCTGAAGGCAGAGACTTAAGCCACTGAGCCACCCAGGCACCCCTTCCCCACTGCTTTTATGCTCAGAAAGTTCTTTGCTTGTAGTTAATTATCCATCTACATTTTATACTATACATGTATTGATGTTTTATATATTATACACATTTATGGCTGTTTATATTTTACATACTATAGTATATCACATTTACGTATAGCATTTTATACTATAATTATGTATTTATATGTATTTTACATATTATTATACTATATTAATATTACTGTATATTATATATTTTTATTGACAAAATACTTCAATCTACTTGACATTTATTTTGGAGTACTCTATGAGTGAGATGAAATAGTGGCATCTCCTTTAATATTAATTATCCCATTTGAAATCTACGGGTTAGGTGGTCTCTCTGCTCTACCTGGCATGTTACTTTGTTCACTTAATTTTATTCATCTGCCTCCATTACTTAGCCTCAACAGCTCCTTTTAGAACAGGGACTACTACATCTTATTTGTCTTTATTTCTCCTTTCCCCTATAACTGGGACAATGCACTATGCACAGCAAACTATCTAGTAAAAAAGAAATACTGTGGTGCCTGGGTGGCTCAGTTGATTAAGCAACTGCCTTCAGCTCAGGTCATGATCCCGGAGTTCCGGGATCGAGTCCCGCATCGGGCTCCTAGCTCCATGGGGAGTCTGCTTCTCCCTCTGACCTCCTCGCCTCTCATGCTCTCTCTCACTCTCTCTCTCTCAAATAAATAAATAAAATCATTAAAAAAAAAAAAAAAGAAATATGTAGATACAAAAATTTGGAATTGCAGACTCTTGACTCATTTACCAAAAAAGGATAATACTTAAATTACTTAAGATAAATAAGGCCTAGTTGGCAAAATGTTGGGTAAATATCCATCAGACTTTATAACAAGTGTTCATAAGTGTTTTCTAAAAATGATGTATAAGGGTTAAAAACGAGGTGGGCAAGAGACTTGGGTACAGCATGACAGAGATCTTTGTGATGAATCTGTTCAGTGTCTTGATAAGGTCTATGAATTATACCAATGTTAATTTCTTGGTTTTGATAGTGTAATTGAGTTGGGTAAGAAATTACCACTGAAACTGAGTGAAGGGCACTCTTGGTGCTATTTTTGCAACTTCCTATGGATATATGATGATTTCAGAATAAAAAGTAAAAAAAAAAAAAGTTTGTAAGAAAAAGTTAAAATAGCAGAAAAAGCCCCTCTATTCTTTTAAATGATGAAAGATTTTATTTAATTGGTTTGGATAATATTTCACATGCATAGCTTTCAATTTTCAAGTAACTAATAACAGAAAATTTTACCTTTGCTGGTCCTCCTCCAGAACTAGTGAACAAAACACTGAGTAGTGAGATGACAACAGTATCACTGTGTTCAAATAGCAGCAAAGTCCTATAAAAATACAACATTATCATTCACAAAATATATCTGATCTTCACCGAGAAGCATGAATTCAACTGCAGTAAGAGAAAATAAATATTTCTCCTTGATTTCGCAAAACACTGAGAAAAATAAATAGGGAAAATTGCTTTGGAATCATCTATCTTCTGGCCTTATCTACCCCAGAAAGGCTGAAACTAGGGTTAACTTGGCTAGTTCAGTTGGTAGAGCACCTCACTCCTGATCTTGGTGGTCAGTTCAAGTACCATGTTGGGCGTAGAGCCTACTTAATTTAATAAAAAAAAAGGAGGAAAAAAAGCTGAAATGGTATAACTTATAGGATTATATCACATCAGTTTCTTGTGTATGTGTACCAGGAAACACTTAGAAGGTTGCTCCTATCAGCTTTGTCTGCAGTAGCCCCAACCTAAATGTCACTGGTAAGAGAATAAATAATAAGGAATATGCCCATTCAACGGACTATTATACAACAATAAAAACGAATGAAATTCTATGAATATATTAAGAAACGCAGAATTGTACACCTTATTTTTTTATTAAGAGAATTTTTTTTTTAAAGATTTATTTATTTGACGAGAGAGACAGTAAGTGAGCACAAGCAGGGGGTGCAGCAGGCTCCCTGCTGAGCAAGGAGCTTGATGAGGGGCTCAATCCCAGGACCTGGGATCATGCTGAGCTGAAGGCAGATGCTTAACCCACTGAGCCACCCAGGCGCCCCTGAACTGTACACTTCAAATGTGGTATAGACTGCATATTTGAGTCCCCCTTAAATTCATGTTAAACCCAATCTCTAGTGTCATGGTGTTTGGAAGTGGGACTTTTGGGGTACATAGGTCATGAGGGTGGAACCCTCCCTCATGAATGAGATTAGAGTCCTCATCAAAAAGACCATAAGAGTATTCTCTTTGCCTGTTCTGCCATGTGAGGTTACTGAGAAAAGATAGCTGTCTATGAACCACGAAGTAGTCCCTCACCAGACAATCTGCCTCACCTTGATATTAGACTTCCCAGTCTCCAGAACTAAGAAATAAATCTATGTTGTTTAAAAGCCACCCAGTCTATGGGGCACCTGGGTTGCTCAGTTGGTTAAGCTTCTAATTCCTGATCTCATCTCAGATCATGATATCAGGGTCATGGGATTGAGCCTCACATCAGGCTCTACACTCAGTGGGGCGTCTGTTTCTCTCTCCCACTCTGTTCCTCACCCCACTCATGCATGCTCCTTATAAAATAAATAAATAAATCTTAAAAAAGAAAAAAAAAAGGTGCCACCCAGTCGACACAGTACTTCTGTTGTAACAGCCCAAATGGACTAAAATAAAAAGAATGAATGTTACAGTATATGAATCATATTTCAAAAAACTGCAATCAAATAAATGAACTATATATATACATCATATGCATCAATATGGGCAAGTCTCAAATATAACATTAAAGGAAAAAGTAGGGGCACCTGGGTGGCTCAGTGGGCTAAGCCTCTGCCTTCAGCTCGGGTCATGATCTCAGGGTCCTGGGGTCGAGCCCCACATCGGGCTCTCTGCTCAGCCTCTCTGCCTCTTGTGATCCCCCTCTCTCTCTGCCTGCCTCTCTGCCTACTTGTGATCTCTCTGTCAAATAAAAAATAAAATCTTAAAAATAAATAAATAGGAGGGGCGCCTGGGTGGCTCAGTGGGTTAAAGCCTCTGCCTTGGGCTCAGGTCATGATCCCAGGGTCCTGGGATCGAGTCCCGCATCGGGCTCTCTGCTCGGCGGGGACTATGCTTGGCGGGGAGCCTGCTTCCTCCTCTCTGTCTCTGCCTGCCTCTCTGCCTACTTGTGGTCTCTGCCTGTCAAATAAATAAATATTTGTAAAAATAAATAAATAAATAAATAGGAAAAGTATGCTGTAGAACATGCATGCAATGTAATTCTACTCATACAACGTAAACAACTTGCAAAGTTAAACATAAAAAAAGACACATGTGAAAAAAGATACATATGTGAAAAAACTATATAGAGAACTAAGAAAATGAAAAGCAAAACTTAAGGGGCGCCTGGGGGGCTCAGTCATTAAGCGTCTGCCATCAGCTCAGGTCATGATGCTGGGGTCCTGGGACAGAGCTCCAAAGAGTTGGGTTTTCCGCTCAGCAGGGAGCCTGCTTCTCCCTCTCCCACTCTCCCCTGCTTGTGTTCCCTCTCTGGTTGTCCCTCTCTCTGTCAAATAAATAAAATCTTTAAAAAAAAAGAAAAACAAAACTTAAGATGCTGATTGCACCCAAGGGTAGGGGGAGATGGGGACACAGTCAGGAGTGGCACACAGGGTTTCAAAGGTATTGGTAAGGTTTTATTTTGGGGGCTGGGTGCTAGATACATGAAAGTTCACTTTATTATTTTTTGAAGATTTATTTATTTATCTGAGGGGGAGAGAGAGAGAGAGAGAGAGGAGTGACCAAAAAGAGAGCTGCGGGGAGGGACAGAGGGAAACTCAAGAAGACATCCTGACTTTTTTTTGTTTTTTGTTTTAGAGAGGAAGAGGGAGAGACAGAGGGAGCCCAATGTGGGGCTCAATCCCACTACCCATGAGATTATGACCGGCCCCAAAACAGAGTTAGATGTTTAACTGGCTGAGCCACCCAGGTGCCCCCACTTTATTATTATTTAAATATTCTTATTCATATTTACTCTTCTATATATATGAAATATTAAAAAAGAAACCTGGTTGCCTGGGTAGCTCAGTTGTTAAGGATCTGCCTTTGGCTCTGGTCATGATTCCAGGGTCCTGGTATAGAGTCCCACATCGGGCTCCCTGCTCAGTGGGGAGACTGCTTCTCCCTCTGCCTGCCACTTCCCCTCCTTGTGCTTTCTTTCTCTCTCTCTCTCTCTGTGACAAATAAATAAATAAAATCTTTAAAAAAACCAAACCCCAAAAACTGAAAAACATTATCACCAGCCAGAACACTGGCTTACAGGATCTAAATATTAAGATTTTTTAGCTGCTCTTTTGAAAAATTATCATTTTTCCTCTTTACTAGAAAATCTGTAACACAGAACACAGGAGTGCTAACTTTAATTCTATTAATGACTGTGAGATAAAATTTAAGAAAATAAATGTATCAGTGGAGTAATACCAACCTAAAATAAGACAACCTATGGACCACAGGAATCCTTTTTTTTTTTTTTTTAAGATTTTATTAAAAAAAAACCAAACATTTTTTCTTTATTTGATGGAAACAGTGAGAGAGGGAACACAAACAGGGGGAGCTGGAGAGAGAGAGAAGCAGGCTTCCTGCAAAGCAGGGAACCTGATACAGGGCTTGATCTCAGGACCCCGGGATCATGACCTGAGCTGAAGGCAGACACTTAAGGACTGAGCCACCCAGGCACTTGAAGGAGTCTTTCTAATGAAGAAATTGCATGGGGCATCTGGGTGGCTCAGTTGGTTAGGTGTCCAACTCTTGATTTTGGCTCAGGTCATAGTCTCCAGGTTGTGAGGTGGAGCCCAGTGTAGCGCTCCCCGCTGGGTGGGGGGCCTGCTTAAAATTCTCTCTCTCCCTTTGCCCCTCCCTAAAAAAGAAAAAAAAATCCTCCAATTCCTTTTTTAGAGAGAGAGCGTGTACACACTCTTGCAAATGGGGATTGGGAGTAGAGGGAGGAGGACAGAGAGACAATCCCAAGCAGGCTCCACACTCAGCACAGAGCCTGATAAGGGCTCAATCTCATGACCTGAGCCAAAATCAAGAGTTGGACACTTAACTGACTGAGCCACCTAGGGACCCCGGCATGATGGCTGCTTTTGCTTATTAAATTAAATTTAATTAATTTATTTAAGAGAGAGAGTGCAAAAGCAGGGGAAGGAACAGAAGGAGAGGGACAAGCAGACTCCATGTTAAGCACAGAGCCCAGCGCAGCACTTAATCTTAGGAGCCTGAGATCATGGCTTGAGCCGAAAACCCAGGGGCCCTCAATGGTTTTCATAAAAGAATGAGAGGGGCAGTGTTGGCAGAGGAGCTGGTGGTAGTGACAGGTTGTAAGCAGGAAATATAAGTATAAATAAGAAGTCCAATAAGAATTTAACAATATTCTGCCTTTCTTCCCTACCTAACACACAGGGACAGTGATTTAATAACATACAGAACAAAATATAATTTAATGGAAAAGAAATTTTTTAAGAAAAGATTTTATTTATTTGAGAGAGAGAGAGAGAGAAAGAGAAAGAAAGAGTGAGATCACAAGCAAGGGGGAAGGGTAGAGTTAGAAGCAGTCTACCTGCTGAGCCAGTAGCCCAATGTGGGACTTGATCTCAGGACCCTAAGATCATGACCTGAGCTGAAGGAAGACACTCAACCAACTGAGCCACCCAGGTATCCCAAGATTTTTTAAAGATTTTATTTATTTATTTTAGAGAAAGCATATGCACAAGCAGGCAGAGCAGCAGGCAGAGGGAGTTGGAGAAGCAGGCTCCCAAGTAAGCAGAGAGCCTGACTCGGGGCTTGATCCCAGGACCCTGGCATCATGACCTGACCCAAAGGCAGACACATAACTGACTGAGCCACCCAGGTGCCCCAAAGATTTTCCTACTGATTGATTTCATTTACCATTTCAGATCTTTAAGTTTCTCAAATAATGTGCTAAAAGGGATCACCAATGGATGATAAAAATCACCTATGTTAAAAATTTTCTGAAACTGTTTGGACTCTTAACTAGTATAATATCACAACAGAACATGAACAATACATTTACAGTGTTCACCAAAAGATAGTCCACATATTAAACAGGTTCTGTCAGCACCCCCGCCATGTATAAATATTGAGTTGTAACCAATGCTATAGGAGTAAGAGAAGCATTTGTATATAACTTAACAAAAATACCTGACATAAAATATAATGGAATAAAACTAATATTCAAAATTAAGAAATACAAATAAACATTCAAAATATGCATTTTTTATTTACCTTAGTGGTCCACAAAGAGTGAGGCCAAAAAACCATAAGAGTGAAATGATACACCCAGCAACTGCATGTTTAAATATTTTGATCCACTATGAATGGAAACAAAAAGTTAAAAATTTTAGTCATATATGTTTTGCTAGTATCTCGAAATCTTAAATAAAATATACAAGGAAAGAAAATAATGGTAGCACTTAAATATTTTAAAGGCTAAATAATTACATTTTTATTTTTTTATTATTTTTTTAATGAAGATTTTAATTTATTTGACAGAGAGAGACAGAGCAAGAGAAGGAACACAAGCAGGGGGAATGGAAGACGGAGAAGCAGGCTTCCCGCTGAGCAGGGAGCCCAATGAGGGGCTTGATCCCAGGACCCCGGGATCATAACCTGAGCTGAAGGCAGATGGTTAACAACTAAGCCACCCAGGCACCCCAATAATTACATTTTTAAAAATAATCACATATTTTGAACTGAAATAGAAAATGTTAAGATCCCTTGACTAAATCTAGATTTGTAAGACAGTATTGTGTTTTCCATTTTCTATGTTCTTGTCTGTTGTTAGATCTTGAGATCTTTTTCTATAAAATATAAATTTGTGGGTTTTTTTCATTAGTTTCTCACTAGTTTGCTAGAACACGTAATGTTTTAGTCTTTAAATTCTTTTCCACCAGCTATTCGGAGCGTGAATTACTTGAAAAAAGGGAAAAAAGTTATGATGGGCATTAAAATATTAATCCTGTTTTTCAAAACATGCATGGTCTCTAAAACAGAGGTACATAAATTTGTCATTCTAATAAAAAGTCATGGCACAGGACTCTAAGTTGTTGCACAAAGTAAACATGTAGTAGGGTCTAACTATTGTCCAAAGAGGTAATAATATGAGAAGACAATACAGAATGCAGGAGATTTCTGGTATGCATCCTGAACCTCAGGTGCCTAAAGAAAATAATGATGATGATAAGGGTGACAGCTAATACGTATTATTTGCTGACTATATGCCAGGCACTATTTCAAGAACTTTATATGTATTAATTCATTTATTTCTCACAGTTCCATTAAAAGGTATTATTAACTCCATTTTACAGGTAAGAAAATTGAGGTAGAGAAAAATTAAGAAACTTGCTCCAAGTAAGAGTTCGTAAGGACGACAAACACAACATGAAATCTGGCTGACTCCAGAGGCTTCATTATTTTAAAAGATTTTATTTATTTATTTGTTAGAGAGAGAGAGAGAGAGAGCATGAGCACAGGCAGACAGAGTGGTAGGCAGAGGCAGAGGGAGAAGCAGGCTCCCTGCCGAGCAAGGAGCCCGATGTGGGACTCATCCCAGGACGCTGGGATCATGACCTGAGCCGAAGGCAGCCGCTTAACCAACTGAGCCACC
>NW_019154124.1:17188889-17251793 GCF_002288905.1 Enhydra lutris kenyoni | reverse complement strand
CTCTGTCTGCCTGTGGTAGGCAGAGGCAGAGGGAGAAGCAGGCTCCCTGCCGAGCAAGGAGCCCGATGTGGGACTCATCCCAGGACGCTGGGATCATGACCTGAGCCGAAGGCAGCCGCTTAACCAACTGAGCCACCCAGGCGTCCCCAGAGGCTTCATTATTAACCTCTATGGTTTATCTGCCTCCTAATGACATATGTCCTAGGCTTTGGGCCATGTCTCCAAGTATCATTTAGAAATCTTTAGAATAGAGTCTTGCATTTAAAAAAAAATTACTTTATACCTTAAAATTTTTCTACTCTCTTCTCCATTTTTAAATATTCTGTTATCTTAATATTTTACAGTTTACTCTTGAAGACTTGATACTAAAAGGCAAGTCAAGAGCAACTTAACTCTGGAAATGTTCTGCTGTGTACTTAAATCATTTAAATAAAATGATTTAAATGAATCTGATCAACGAAAGAGCATTTCTTCTGGCCCAATGACTAGGAAGGTGCTAGGAAAAAAGGACTGTGGCAAAAACTCACCTGGTGTTTGCTAATACTTTTTCCAGAAGAAAATGGCTTTTGAAACAAAACCATAAAAAATGCAGTACTGCGAATAAGGAAACATTAATATATTAATATTTATCTTATATATAAAGTACGATGTTAAGTAAAGATTCTCACTTTAAATAAACATACTACAACTTGAAAGGTATGTTACCCTCTAAAAAAATTATACTGGAGAACAATATTTATTCTACTAAGGCTTCCACTGCAATATCTGGGGAACTCTTATTTTGTAATTGCCTTCAGAATCAGTTCACCAGCCACAAAAGGAGTCTCGATATTTTTTCATGCTTTGAAATACGAAAAAACAAAACAAAACAAAACAAAAAAACCCAACCCATCTTCTCCAAAACTTAGTAACAGTCTAGAAATAACAGAAATGAAGAATGGCCTCACCTTTCAAATTCCCAAAATGGTCACTTTCCATAATTACTAAAATTAATTTCCTCTAGTCTTAATGGATTTTCATTCACAGAGTGGTCACTATCAAGCTCAAGGTCCGAAGAAACTTTATTCAGAAAGAATTTCTTACTATGTGTGGAATAATGTAAAATTTATTTTATATGAGGAGCCTGTACTGTGAAGGGAGCATATTGTGAACAAAGCCCAGCATAGTTAAACTTAGAAAATAAGGAACATCTGTGCCAGAACAAGTCTCAGGTTACATTCTATGCCTGCTGGAAGGCTGACCTACACCAGTGGTATGGTCTGGGAATTCCTAGGGCCTGGAGACTCTTCGGAAGCCTGTGGGGTCAAAACCATTTTTATGAAAATACCAAGAAATTATCTGCCCTTTTCACTCTTATTCTCTCAGGGGTGTACAGTGGAGCTCTTCAGAGGCTAACTGATGTGAGATCCTGCATAGACTGAATGCTGAAACAGACATGAAAATTCAGCAATCCTCTATTAAGCTGAACATTGAAAGAAACGTGCAAAAACCTCTTTAACACAAACTATAGCACAAGTCGAGTTTTGGGAAGCTATTATAGTATAACAGTCTTCAAAAAAAAAAAAAGAGTCATTCTCTTTGTACCTCTAACCTTAGGTATTTTATTTTTTTGAAAACTTAATCATAAATGTGTAAGGAGGAATAAATAGCACAAAATATTTTATCTAAAATTTCCTAGAGATAATCAGTTAAAACAAGAGTTTCAAATAAATAAACCATTAAGGAAAAAAGAACTACAGACACTCACCCAAGTTTTAATATAAAAATGAACTGAACAATGTGAACTGCTTTTAGGAGATCGTATGATTCAAAAAGTCCCACAGCCTTCAAAAATTTCGTGAAACATAGTAACACAATATATTTTGTTAATCTGAAAAGGAAAAGCAGAAACAAGTTTCAGTATCATTAAAATCACAAGGAACTCTGTAATTTTTTTTATTATACACTAGGGATCATTATAAAAACCACAGATACTCATTAAAATAAATGAAACAAACAAAAAACCAAACAACTCCCCATCCACATAACAACTATTAATATCTTGGTACATACACTTCCAGATTCTTTTTTAACAGATACAATCTGCTAAAAAAACAAAAAAAGGGGCCAAACTAAAAATAAATATGTTCTTGGCTAATTGAGTTGTCCATATTACTTTGTAATCTGCTTTTTAAAACTTAACAGTTACTTCAAACAAAGAGAATAAAAAGAGACACCAAACTCTATCTGCGATGAAACTAGAAGAGCACAATGTAAGAAGTAACAGAGGAAAGGTAAATGCCTTAGGTTTGCCCCTCCTCTGCTTTGCTATGTGAGTGCAGTGAGAGTCATGGTTGAAAAGTTAAGCAACCTGCCCTACAGAGCTGTGTAAAAGCTCAGGAATCTGAAGCACTTCAGAAAGGCCTGGGGAGCTGAAAAGAGAAGCAGCATCAATAAGTCCTCCAGGTAGCTGGATCCCCACATTCCTACCCATCACAGCCAGGCAACTAGCTCTCCTCAATCATGACAGGACACATGAGGCTTAGTCTCTGGAGAGGTCTAGACATAAGGCAAAGCAGAGATGAGGAGTGAGGTGCTTCAGATTCCTGAAATTAAAAGGAACTTTCCTTCTTAACTCCACCCCACCTCTTTTTCGTCTTTTACCTCTAATATTCTAACAGCCAGGCTACAATCTCTCAGCAGAACCCTCTTAGGGATACACTAGGGACAAGCCCCACACAGGTGTTCTAATTAGCTTTTTAGGGCTCCCTCAAATATGAATGGCAAACATGGATAATCAATCTTTTAAGCCCCTTTTAAGCCTCTTTTAAGATAAGCTTAGGAGGGACCAATCAAAGTCAACAACAAACCTAAAAGATAAAGGGATCATAGGTAACAGCAGCAGAAAACAAAAAGAACTATAAATAACATTCTCTCAGACATAAGAATACCGAATGCATGAAAAAATTAGGCTGTCATAAAAAGGAAGAAAAAAGAGCTCCTGAAAAAGAAACTGAAATTAGGGAAGAAATTACTTCAGTCTTCTAGCCTAGTAGTAGTAGTAGTAGTCTTTGATCATATACTCTCTAGCAGTAAAAAAAAAAAAATTTGCACATGAAACCCACTACTTATCTGTATGTTGTAAAAGTGTATTGCTGTACTGACGTTATATACATTATAAAACATACACAAATTAGAAATTTAAAAGAATGAGATAAAAAGTGGTGAAATTCTTAGTATTTTTTCCCTCACCCTAATAGGACATCTTGTGCAAGCTACTCAAGTACATGACTTAAGTTTACATCAAACAGGTGTTACTATATTAAAAAGGAGGTGTAAAGGAAAACAAAACAAAACACGATGTGTGAAGGATGTCCACGTCTGGCATACTGACAGGGATAAGAAGTCTCTATCAGTGGGAGAAAAAATACAAAAACAAACCCAGAAGTTTAAAAGAAATCGAAGTCGTTCAAACAAAGTTAAAATAATTTGGGATACAATGGGGATATCAAGGTATAATATAAAAACTGATAAGTATGTATAACCCAGTAAGATGGCACTGAATTAACAAGAGCTAAACTATATTAAACATACAGTAATTTAAGAAGGCACAAAAAATATATTTTAGGAAGATTTTGATGCAATTATTAAAATAAATTTCAGTTCTTCAAAGAATGAATCTCAGTATCTTTACCATCTAAGATGGCTCATTTTCTGTTTTAGTCCAGATAATATCATAGTAAATTAAAAAAAAGATTTGACCAAAGTGCTTTTTCTTATTATGAACACGATCTGGGGGGCGTTTTATAGTGTAGTCTGGGGATTTTAACTATGTGATAATTAATCACCCAAAAGCTAATAAAAACGTTATTGTGGAATAATGTGTACGTCACATCCTAAAGCACCTTAAAGAAATTCCTATTTAACTCATTTGTTGAACATTCAAATATGTTTCAAAGATCAAGCATATTTTCTGGGATGACAAAAATGTTTTATAGCTTGGGGCACCTGAGTGGGTCAGTTGTTTAAGTGCCCGACTTGATTTTGGCTGGGGTCATGATATTAGGGTCATGGGATGAAGCCTATGTTAGGCGTCAGGCTCCGTGCTCAGCAGGCAGTAGGCTCAAGATTCTTTCTCTCCCTCTATGCCCCACCCCTGAGCATGCTCGCTCTCTCTAAATACATAAATCTTTAAAAAAAATTGTTCTATAGCTTGATTATGCTGAAAGTTACATAGGTATACACATTTGTGGAAAATGCAAACTTGTACCTTTAAAGTCTATGCATTTTATTATAGGTAAATTTTATCTCAATGAAAAAAGGAGTATTGCAAAAAATAATAAATTTAAAGTTATGGCTATAACAGCAACAAAAAATCAAGTGTATTTTGTTTTTGGACTCTCTGCAGACTGGCTAAAAACACAGTAAAACAAGGGAAATCTACCAAGTCTCTAGCAACTGTCCAGGTGTGATGGTAAATGTACATATGCAAGAAAAAACTGAATGCTAACATTTGAGAGCTAAGAAACACCTTAGGGATTTTCTAGCTCACTGCCTTTGATGTTATAGATTGGGAAATTAAAGCCCACAGAGTTAGCTAGAGCCTAACCCATGGCTCTCAAGTATTTTTTTTTTTTTTTTTTTTAAATTTTAAGTAGGCTCCATGCCCAAGGTGGGGCTTGAACTTACCATTTGGAGATCAAGAGTCACATGCTCTACAGACTAAGCCAGCCAGGTGCCCAAGCATTTTTTTTTTTTTTTTTTAAGAGAGAGAGAGAACACATAAGCCAGGGTAGGGGCAGAGAGAGAATCGTAAGCAGGCTCCCTACTGAGCATGGAGCCTGACATGGGGCAGTTCTCAACAACCCTAAGATCATGTAATATGTCACACAGAAAATTAAAGTTCATCCAAAGGCTTTGAGGGTTCCTATATTTTAAACTGTTCTCAATTATACATTCATGGTGGTCTGCGCTAACAGTAAAATCATCTTTAAATATGGAAGACAAAAAAGCATATTAAAACCTAAGATTTATTTATATTTTGGACCATTTAAGCTAGACTTCGGTACACTGAGTATATTAACTATATTAATACTAATTAAATATTCTGGTCAGCGTAGCAATTCAAAATTAGCCAATGAAAATAAAAGTTGAGCTAGAAATCTATTGTTTATTAGTTCCTAACACAGGGACCAGCATTATATGTGCTCAGCAAATGTTTATTAAAAAAAAAAAAAAAAGAATGTTAATTCTACAACTATACTTTGTGATATGGTGATATCTCATACAGTAACATATATAATGCAATTATACAGTACATTAAGTGGCAATCAAGCTTCTGGCAATCTGAACTAACAGCAACTGAGCTACAGACTCAGAATGAAAGAAAAGAATGAAATCAAATAGCAACACTCAAACCGCAGGGGCTTTACTCCTTAAGCTTTTAATTAGGTGTAATAATAAGGCAGCAGGATAGAAGCAAGGACACAAAGAACAATAATGTCAAGATCGGGAGGGAAAAAACAAAGACCAGGAAAAACAGAAGTACATTAAAAAATCACAGCAGTCCAGGAATTCTCAATGTCAGCAAAGAGCCTTGTATATTCTCCATGGGGCTATACAGCCACTCTTCAAATATTCTTTGCACACTTACTATATGCCAAATGCTATACATGGCCAATGAGACCTAAGGGAAGACTGACACGGTGGCTTCAAGCATAGCCTTCCCTCTTCCTGATCAAAAGAGAAGATGCAGTTGGAAACACTTGCCTTCTTTCTGCCTTCAAGGGAGGACCTTTATGTAAAAAATGTTATCAAAATGTTAACATTATCTAAAAGACTTATCCATCTCATAACAAGCCTGAATATGAAAGCCAATACGCTTAGGATGGCAGAGAGTAAAACTGGGTCCTAGATGGTATCACTTAGGTGCTGACCAAATACCTACAACATCTGGTTTCATTTCTGTGAGAATATCTCCTTATTTGTTTAAAGTTCTCTTCATTAGGTTACTGATAACTAAACATATTTCTAGGAGCTATCTGCGACACTTAATGTGTAATACAGACCCAGTCCGCAAGGAGTCTGAGGCCTAAGGAAGACAGGCAACCAAACAAGTATTTATGTGACCTAATATGTAATACAGTTTTAAAAGAATACTGGAAGCAACTCTAACTTGGTAACTAACTAACTCTAACTTGGTAAGCAAAGGTCCATCTTTAGAGTTCGGGATGTCTCAGTGTATATTAAAGACTACGTAGGAATTTGGAGTACCTGGGTGGCCCAGTTGGTTAAGTATCTGACACTTGATCTCAGCTCAGGTCTCAACCTCAGTGTCATGAGTTCAAGTCAAGCATTGGGCTCCATGCTGGGTGTGGAGTATACTTAAAAAAATAAAAATAAAGACCAAGCAGGAATTATAAAACAAGAAAGCGGAGCAGAGAGCAGCATATGCAAAATACTAGTACTAGGAACAAGCCTTTGAATGAATGACTGTATGTAAGGTCAGTTAACCAGATGGTCAGAATGACCAGAGATCATCAAGGAAAAGGTAAATTATATTTAATATACTTGTTTTAAAAAGATAGGACATGTGAAATTCTTTTTTTTAAAAAAGATTTTATTTATTTATTTGACAGAGAGAGAGCCTGGATGCAAGTGCACATGCAGAAGCAGGCTCCCTGCTGAGGCAGGAACATGAGGGAGGGGAGTGGGGTTCAATCCCACCTGGAATCATGACCAGAGCCAAAGGCAGACGCTTAACTGACTGAGCCACCCAGGTGCCCAATTTCTAAGTAATTTCTGTTTGAAGTATTAATTAAACTTTAAAAATTTGGCACTTCAAAGGCAAGATTTAGTAATAAGGAACATTAATTTGAGTAAAATACTTAAAAAAAAAAAAGATTTATTTATTTTAGAGAGAAAGAGCATGAGTGGGAGCAGCAGAGGGAGAGAGACTCTCAGACACCACACTGAACCTGGAGCCCGAAATGCTGAGTGATCTCATGACCCTGAGATCACTACCTGATCTGAAACCAAGAGCTGGTCGTTCAACTGACTGTGCCACCCAGGTGCCCCTAAGTAAAATACTTCTTGATAACATTACCATTATGATCTGATGCCAATTTTCTTTATTCCTTTTTTAATTTTTAAAATATAAAGATTATAAAATAATTTCTGAGTAGCTGCTTGTTATTAAAGTTGTAGATAAAATCATTCCTAATATTCTCCTTACAGGTGACCAAGTGGTCATCCTTTCAAACCTTTTCCCTTGCATCTTCATGTATGAAATATGCATATTTCATATATTCACATATTTACAATCATATACATATGTTGATAGTTATATGACTTTTCATGTACTATATGTTCCAGATGTTTGCTACCATTATTAAATCAGGAAAATTATTTTAACATTTAGTTAAAAGTTGGACTCTGATTTTTTAAATTTATTTATAAAACATTAATTTTTAAAAAGATTTTATTTATTTATTTGACAGAAAGAGATCACAAGTAGGCAGAGAGGCAGGCAGAGAGAGAGGGGGAAGCAGGTTCCCTGGTGAGCAGAGAGCCCCATGTGGGGCTCGGATCCCAGGACTCTGGGATCATGACCTGAGCCGAAGGCAGAGGCTTTAACCCACGGATCCACCCAGGTGCCCCTAAAACATTAAGTTTTTTAAAAAAGATTTTACTTATTTGAGAGAGAGACACTGAAAGAGAGAGAGAAAGGACAAGCACGGGGAGCAACAGTGGAAGAGGGAGAAGCAGGCTCTCTGCTGAGAAGGGAGCCTGTTTCGGGGCTCAATCCCAAGACCCTGAGAACAGGACCTAGTTGAAGGCAGACTTGCTTAACGGACTGAGCCATCCAGGAATCTCTGGACTCTCTGATTTTTAAAGCCTCATTAGTGAGGTCTTCCTCTTGGGCTACAGATGAAACACTAGATAAGGCTAAATAAGCACATACTAGTAAGTAGATATCTGCAGTTCATATTGTGCAGGAAAACAGTGAACAGCTTCATTTACTAAGAGGAAAAGATGGGGGAAGGTGTTTAGGAGAGAAACACTCTTCAACAGGGGCAGTGGCCCTTGAGTCACTCACTGACTCTGGGGGACTCAGGGAGATACATTCCACCTACCCAACTGATAAATCATTATTTGCCATCAACTAGTTTCATCAAACGTTATCATTGGTCTTTTATGTGAAAGAGTACAAAAATCTCTGGTTCTCTAAACCTGAAATTACTGAAATTTCGGTTTGGGTTTAAATGTGCTTCTTAGCTTTGCCCACTGCAGCAGTTCATGGTTCTCCAGCAAACAAAACACAGTGTGTGAAATGAATGGGGTTTAGGATAACAGACTCTAACTTACTAGTTGGGAAAATAAACTTTTTTCTATGTCTCAGTTTCTTTTTTTTTGTTTTGTTTTTTAGATTTTATTTATTTGTCAGAGAGGGAGAGAGAGCGAGCGAGCACAGGCAGACAGAATGGCAGGCAGACGCAGAGGGAGAAGCAGGCTCCCTGCCGAGCAAGGAGCCCGATGTGGGACTCAATCCCAGGACGCCGGGATCATGACCTGAGCCGAAGGCAGCTGCTTAACCAACTGAGCCACCCAGGCGTCCCTATGTCTCAGTTTCTTGATCTGTGAAACAAGGCTGTGTTAGGTAGTCTACAACACTGTTGTAAGTATTAAGTGAGATGCTACACTCAAAGCAAATCTAACACAGGTGTTCAACAAATGTTGACTGTCACCCTCTTTCCTGCAAAGAGGTCTTACAGAAGCCAGATAGAAACATTTGAAACAATTCTTTTTTGGTGAATTCAGGCACAAAAATATCCACAATTAAAGGATTTTTAAACTAGTTTTTGTTGCAGATTTTAACTAGTATTTGATTATTAGTCTACACAAAGGAAAATTCTTGCAATTTGTAATCTACTAGAAATTCACCACTCCTGAGTTGAATTCGATTCTGCAACGAGCTACAATAGGAGGGCAGTTCTGCTAAGCAATACAACAGGACAGCAAAAGACTCTTCGCCACATCTACCTAAGACAATAATCTCTTGAATAAACAGTAACTTTAAACTATTTGTTTAAACATAATTTCCAGTTTACAGAAAAGTGGCAAGAATAGTATGCCCTTTACCTGGATTCCCTCATTGTTACATGTCTCATTTGCCTTATTATCTCTCTAAATATAGGCTTTTCTCCCTCTCAACTAAAAATAAGTTACTTACATCGTACTTCTAAATACTTGATTTCCTAAGAATATGTACATTTTCTTATAAAATCAGAAAAGTTATCAACCTCAGAAAATTTACCATGGGTATGATACTTGACCAGTTTTGTTAACAGACCTATTACTGTCCTTTACAGCATTCCCCCCCTCTGCTACCAAAATCTAGAGGAGTCGCCTACTGCATTTACTTGTCATACCTCAGTAAATAGTATCTGATATGCTGTTATTTATAAGAGATTAGAAAATTAAACTTAAACTACAAAAATGCAGTTGACCTAACTTCTGTCCCAGCATTTTTTATTTTTATTTTTTAAAAGATTTTATTTATTTATTTGACAGAGATCACAAGTAGGCAGAGAGGCAGGCAGAAAGAGAGGAGAAAGCAGGCTCCCCAAGGAGCAGAAAGCCTGATGCGGGGCTCGATCCCAGGACCCTGGGATCATGACCTGAGCCAAAGGCAGAGGCTTTAACCCACTGAGCCACCCAGGCGCCCCTGTCCCAGCATTTTAAATGTTCTTTTTCACTAAAAAAAAATTATATTAGCAATGCTATTTCTACAGTTCCAAAGAATTTATCAAAACAAACTTTAAATCTGAAAAAAAGTATTGAAGAACGAAAAAAACTGAACCTCATTAAAAATGAAGTCAATGAATACCAAATTCCAACAACACCGTTGGGCAGTATTTTATGCCTCTTTGACACTATCTCAGAACTTAAGACAGATCAAGGACACGCTCGAAAGTGTTTACTGTACTTACCTCTGGGAGGTTTGTGGGAACATACGAAGGAGGCAGCGGTAGAAAGGAATTTTCGCTTTTTATTCTACGAATTTTTGTAGCGTTTGCGTTTGTTTGTTTTTTTAACAATGAGCACACATTTCTCATTTAATAATAAAATAAAAGAAGCCAACGAAAAGAAAGCTAGATGACGGGCTGAATTTTTGATGCGCGGGGTTAAGGTGAATGTCGAAGTTCATCCGTTTGTACTTTGGTTTCTTCGCCTGAAGATGGTGACACCTTCCCCTAACTTACGCAGGGAGACGTCAGAAAGGTTAACTAGTCACTAAACTACTATTTCAGGGAGAAAGAGCCAACGGAAAGGGTTGTCACAGACCAGAAAAACCCCTCCCGTGAACCGGCTGGCAGAGGGAAGATTAACGGAGTGCCTCGGAAACCAGAAACTCAAGCAGAACCTCCCTAGGCTTTAGAGCGTTCATTCTGCAGCGGGCAACGGGGGAGCCAATGAAAGCCGCAGGCGCGGGTAGCGCTGGGACGGGACGGACCCCTGTGGGACGCGTGCTGGGCTGAGGGCGTTCCGCGCTGTCAGCGGGACGGGAGGGACGCGGGTGCCCGCGCGTCCGGGTGCGCGAGTGAGCGAGCCAGCGAACGCAGGCGCGGGAGAGTGGCGCTCCGGAGGCGCGAGCCGCGTCCGTCTCTTACCGAGCGCTGGGCACGTCCACCGGCCCAAGGCCGCCGCCGCCGCCGCCGCCGCCGGGGCCGGCTAGCACCTCCCCGCCGAATTTCTCCTCCATTCCGGGGCTCAGGAGCCGCCGCCGCTGACCCCGCCGCGGGGTTTCCTCATGTCTCGCCGCTGCCGCGGAACAGCGGGCGCAGGCGCGTCACTCCCCCATGGCAGCGGCCCCGTCGTGTCCCCGACCACCGCCGCCGCCGCTGTCCCCAGCTCTGGCTCACAAGCAAACGCGCGTCAGGACTAGGCCGCGGGCAGTTCCAGCAGCGCCGGGTTCCCTGGAGGCGCACCGGAGCGGACGTTGCCAGGCCACGTCATCGGGCCCAGCAGCCCTCACTCCTGGGGGTGTGCCCAGCCTTGCGCCTGCGCACAACGGAACACTCGCTTTCCTTTGCCCTTCTTTAGGTTCCGCCTACCGCCGGGGGACAGATCGTACCCTCGCTCCGGATCAGCCCCTCCCATCCACTCTGCCTCTGCCCTTACCTGTCCCTGCAGCGCCACCTCTGGGCCGTCAGGAAAACAGCGGGTTCTTGTAGCACCGCGGAAGAGGGCAAGAAAATGGAAAACGTGTGATTGAATGGACTAGAATATCTTTTATGAAATCCTGCTGCTAAACTATGCTACTTAACCCTGGTACGTCAGTAAAACTTGTCCAGGTAGGACCAGGCCTTACTAGGGTTATTTTTCTGTTGGTAAAAATTTAGGAACGTGGGCTCTTTTTACTGTATTTGTGTGAATCCCAACTCTGCCACTTAATTGTTCACTGGCCTTTCTGTACCTCAATTTTTAAATTTGTAAAATAGGAATAGAAATATTTATATTACAGAGTTGTTGGATTATTTGTGTTACGTGGAAAATGTCTAGAATAGTGAATTGTACATAGTAATCAATGAATGTTAGTTATTATTACTCATAGAGAAATTGAGGACTGGGAGATAGAAATGGAGTTTGGAGCAGTTTACAATATTCTACTTAATTTTAATATACATAAAAAGTCTTAGTAACATATAAAAGATTGAGAAATCACTGCCCGTGCCTGCTGAGGCTTCATAATCTATTGTGAAAATATTTATTAATTTGAGAGCAAGGCCTGGTTGGCAAAATTACAGGTTAAAGGCACAAATGCTAAGGTTTTCCAAGTAAGGTGTGGTATGACTCTCTGACAGACTGTGATCTGAAATTTGGATAAGGTTTTGGATGTGGGAGAAAAGTATTGTGGGACAACACATCCTATGTGTCGAACACAGAGGAAGGCATGACCTTTGAAGGCTAAAGGACTCCGAGTGACTTTTTTGTACTAATTTTTTTTTGTAGAATTCCTATTTTCCAATCAGAATGGCAGTGGAAATGAGTAACTATTGTATATTTTGTTTTCTAGAGCATGTTCCATTCTTTTGGAGCCCAGAAGACTAAGTATCATGACACATATGAATTTAAATTAACTTCACTCCAAGTGGAGCTTGAACTCACTTGATATTTCTGATTTGGTTAGAATTATTTCATTTTCTTTTAGGCCAATATAAGTACATTTCCTACAATGTTTTGTTGTTGTTGTTTTTTGTAGTGGGAGGAGAAGAGCCTCTATTTTCTTTCTGCCTACTCGCTTCTCAACCCATTCCAGCCTTGGCTTTTCCATCTATCAATCCTCTGAAGCAGTTCCTTCATGGATATTTTTCAGCCATATACTACTACCTCACTCTCTAAAGCTTTCAACATAGTTGAACTTCATTCTTCTTCTTCTTCTCCTTCTCCTTCTGCTTCTTCCTCTTCTTCTCCTTCTCCTTCTTCTTCTGCTTCTTCCTCTTCTTCTCCTCCTCCTCCTCCTTCTTCTTCCTCTTCGAGACAGTGCAAGAAGGGTTGAGGGAGAGGAAGAATCTCAAGCAGACTCCCCACTCAGTGCAAAACCCAACACTGGACTTCATCCCATGACCCCAAGGTTATGACCTGAGCAGAAGTCAAGAGTTGGACACCTAACCAACTGAGCCATCCAGGAGCCCCTCTCTCTCCTTCCCTTTCTTTGGTTTCCAGAACTCCACATTTTGTTGTCTCAAAGGAAGCTCAAATTCTTTATGTTTAAAAGCCAGTTAAACCTAATTCTCTTTTAATGATTCCTACCTTGTTGGATGGTGCTATTTGTTCAGATTAGCAAACCAAAAGCTTAGCTATCATCTTATACATCTCCCCATCACCAAGTCATGTCATTTTCTACCTTTTCAGTATTTCTTCAATCAATTCAAATTTTACCATCTCTATCACCACCATCAAGTTCAACTTTTGCTTTGGCCACTTTGGTAAACCATTACTACTTTTGCAATTTTGCTCTTTTCCTTCTTCAGTCAGTTTTCCACATTTTGCCACAATAATCATAACAGTTTCCAAATGCAATTTTTTTCAGTAGGCTCCATGCCCAGAGTGGAGCCCAATGTGGGGCTTAAATATATGACCCGAGCAGAAGATCAACACAAGACCTGAGCTGCGATCAAGAGTTGGAGCTTCACCAACTGAGCCACCCAGGTGCCTCTAAATGTACATCTTACAATGAACTGCTTATCCCAGTGTACTTCACCCTATAGTCCCGCAGTGGCTTTCCATTACTCTTAAGACGAACTTGAATCAACCAGGAATTCACATTGATACATCCAATTACAATTCAACCTTAGATGTTTTATCCAAGACTTTCCCCTTCTATATTTGTACTGCTCTTCCCTGGGACTGAGAAACACGATTCACATTATTCTCAATATATTGACTTATTTTCTCAGTCTTTTTGTATGTAACCAATCCCCTGACCATGTGGGCCATCTGCTCTTTGGCAGGAAGGCTCATGCTAGCCTGGGCTGGCTGAGACTTCTCCTCCATCTCAGTTTTTTTTTTTAAAGATTTTATTTATTTATTCATTTATTTAGAGGGTGCGAGCAGCTGGGAGGGACAGAGAGAGAGGGAGAGAGAGAGAATTCAAGCACACTCCAGGCTGAGCACAGAACCCAAGATGGGGCTCAATCCCATAACCTTGAGATCAGGACCTGAGCCAAAATCAAGAGTTGAATGCTCAATTTATTGAACCAAACAGGTGCCCCTCCATCCCAGCTTTTATTTTTTAATCTGGATTTGACTCATTTGCAGAGAGTGACGAATATGGAAACGAACCATTTTCTCACAATTTAACTTTCAGTCAGCTGGAAGGAGCAACAAAGGGAAATATCTTTTCAGAGAGGCTCTACTAAGTACTAGGACATTTCTTTTTCTTTTTTTTTTTTAAGATTTTATTTATTTATTTGACAGACAGAAATCACAAGTAGGCTGAGAGGCAGGCAGAGAGAGAGAAGGGGAATCCGGCTCCCTGCAAGCGGAGAACCTGATGCGGGGCTTAATCCCAGGACGCTGAGATCATGACCTGAGCTGAAGGCAGACGCTTAACCCACTGAGCCATCCAGGCACCCCTCTTTTTTTTTTTTTTTTTTTTAAAATGAACATATAATGTATTATTTGCTTCAGGGATACAGGTCTGTGAATCATCAGGCTTACACATTTCGCAGCACTCATCATAGCACATACCCTTCCCAATGTCTATCCCCCAGCCACCCTATTCCCCACACCCACCAGCAACCCTAAGTTTGTTTCCTGAGATTAAGAGTCTCTTACAGTTTGTCTCCCTCTTTGGTCCCATCTTGTTTCGTTTTTTTTCCTCCCTTCCTCCCATGACCCTCTACTCTGCCTCTCAAATTCCTCATATCAAAGAGATCATATGATAATTGTCTTTCTCTGACTGATTTACTTCACTTAGCATAATAATCTCTAGTTCCATCCATGTTGTTGCAAATGGCAGGATTTTGGGTTTTTTGGTGGCTGCATAGTAGTCCATTGTGTATATATATACCACATCTTCTTTATCCATTCATCTGTCGATGGACATCTAGGTTCTTTCCATAGTTTGGTTATTGTGGACATTGCTGCTATAAATATTCAGGTGCACGTCCCCCTTCAGATCCCCACATTTGTATCTTTAGGGTGAATACCCAGTAGTGTAGTAGTGTGATTACTGGGTCATAGGGTAGCTCTATTTTCAACTTTTAAAAAAAATATATTTTATTTATTTATTTGATAGAGAGAGAATGAGAGGTGCCCCATGACACGGGAGAGGTCAGTGGGAGAAGCAGCTTCCTTGCCGAGCAGGGAGCCCAATGTGGGACTTGATCCCAGGACTCCAGGATCATGACCTGAGCTGAAGGCAGCTGCCCAACCAACTGAGCCACACAGGCTCCCCTCTATTCTCAACTTTTTGAGAAACCTCCATACTGTTTTCCAGAGTGGCTGCACCAGCTTGCATTCCCACCAACAGTGGGAGGGTTCCCCTTTCTCTGCATCTTCAACAACATCTGTTGTTTCCTGACTGGTTAATTTTAGCCATTCTGACTGGTGTGAGGCGGTATCTCACTGTGGTTTTTTTTTTTTTTTTTAAGATTTTATTTATTTATTTGTTGGAGAGAGAGAGGGAGAGAGAGCGAGCACAGGCAGACAGAATGGCAGGCAGAGGCAGAGGGAGAAGCAGGCTCCCTGACGAGCGAGGAGCCCGATGTGGGACTTGATCCCAGGACGCCGGGATCATGACCTGAGCCGAAGGCAGCTGCTTAACCAACTGAGCCACCCAGGCGTCCCCTCACTGTGGTTTTGATTTGAATTTCCCTGATGCCAAGTGATGTTGAGCACTTTTTCATGTGTCTGTGGGCCATTTGGATGTTATCTTTGTCAAAATGTCTGTTCATGTCTTCTGCCCATTTCTTGATTGGATTATTTGTTCTTCGGGTGTTGAGTTTGATAAATTCTTTATAGATTTTGGATACTAGTCCTTTATCTGATATGTCATTTGTGAATATCTTCTCCTATTCTGTCAGTTGTCTTTTGATTTTGTTGACTGTTTTCTTTGCTGTGCAAAAGCTTTTGATCTTGATGAAGTCCCAATAGTTCATTTTTGCCCTTGCTTCCCTTGCCTTTGGTGATGTTTCTAGGAAGAAGTTGCAGCTGAGGTCGAAGAGGTTGCTGCCTGTGTTCTCCTCAAGGATCTTGATGGATTCCTGTCTCACATTGAGGTCTTTCATCCATTTTGAGTTTATTTTTGTGTGTGGTGTAAGGAAATGGTCCAGTTTCATTCTTCTGCATGTGGCTGTCCAATTTTCCTAACACCATTCGTTGAAGTGACTGTCTTTTTTCCACTGGATATTTTTTCCTGCTTTGTTGAAGATTAGTTGACTATAGAGTTGAGGGTCTATTTCTGGGCTCTCTGTTCTGTTCCATTGATCTATGTGTCTGTTTTTGTGCCAGTACCATACTGTCTTGATGATGATAGCTTTGTAATAGAACTTGAAGTCTGGAATTGTGATGCCACCAACTTTGGTTTTCTTTTTCAACATTCCTCTGGCTATTCAGGGTCTTTTCTGGTTCCATATAAATTTTAAGATTATTTGTTCCATGTCTTTGACAAAAGTTGATGGTATTTTGATAGGGATTGCGTTAAATGTGTAGATTGCTTTAGGTAGCATAGACATTTTCACAATATTTATTCTTCCAGTCTATGAGCATGGAACGTTTTTTCCATTTCTTTGTGTCTTCCTCAATTTCTTTCATGAGTACTTTATAGTTTTCTGAGTACAGATCCTTTGCCTCTTTGATTAGATTCATTCCTAGGTATCTTAGAGTTTGGGGTGCAATTGTAAATGGGATGAACTCCTTAATTTCTTTTTCTTCTGTCTTGCTGTCTGTATATAGAAATGCAACTGATTTCTGAGCATTGATTTTATATCCTGATACTTTTCTGAGTTCCTGTATGAGTTCTAGCAGTTTTGGGGTGGAGTCTTTTGGGTTTTCTGTTCTTTTCTTTTTTTTTTAAGATTATTTATTTATTTATTTGACAGACGGAGATCACAAGTAGGCAGAGAGGCAGGCAGAGAGAGAGAGAGAAGCAGGCTCCCTGCTGAGCAGAGATCCCAATGCAGGGCTCCATCCCAGGGCCCTGGGATCATGACCTGAGCCGAAGGCAGAGGTTTAACTCATTGAGCCACCCAGGTGCCCCATCTTTTGGGTTTTCTACCTAATGCATCATATCATCTGCAAAGAGGGAGAGTTTGACTTCTTCTTTGCCAATTTGGATGCCTTTATTTCTTTTTGTTGTCTGATTGCTAAGGCTAGGACTTCTAGTACTATGTTGAATAGCAATGGTTAAAGGGGACAGCCCTGCCATGTTCCTGACCTTAGGGGAGAAGCTGTCAGTTTTTGGCCATTGAGAATGATATTCGCTGTGGGTTTTTCATAGATGGTTTTGATGATATTGAGGTATGTACCTTCTGTGCCTACACTGTGAAGAGTTTTGATTAGGAAAGGATGCTGCACTTTGTCGGATGCTTTTTCAGCATCTATTGAGAGTATCATATGGTTCTTTTTGTTTCTTTTATTAATGTATTATATCACATTGATTGATTTATGGATGGTGAACCAACCTTGCAGCCCAGGATTAAATCCCACTTGGTTGTGGTAAATAATCCTTTTAATGTACTGTTGGATCCTACTGGCTAATATTTTGGTGAGAATTTTTGCACTGTGTTCATCAAGGATATTGGTCTGTAATTCTTTTTGATGGGGTCTTTGTCTGGTTTTGCGATCAAGGTAATGCTGGCCTCATAAAATGAGTTTGGAAGTTTTCCTTCCATTTCTATTTTTTGAAACAGTTTCAGGAGAATAGGTATTAATTCTTCTTTGAATGTTTGGTATGATTCCCCTGGGAGGCCATCTGGCCTGAGGTTTTGTTTGTTGGGGGACTTTTGATGCCTGCTTCAATCTCCTTACTGGTTGTGGGTCTGTTGAGGTTTTCTATTTCTTCCTGGTTCAGTTTTGGTAGTTTCTATGTCTCTAGGAATGCATCTATTTCTTCCAGATTGTCAAATTTGCTGGTGTATAGTTGCTCATAATATGTTCTTAAAATTGTTTGTATTTCTTTGGTATTGGTTGTGATCCCTCCTCTTTCATTCATGACTTTATTAATTTGGGTTCTTTTTCTTTTGGTTTTTATAAGTCTGGCCAGGGGTTTATCAATCTTACTAATTTTTTCAAAGAACCAGCTCCCAGTTTTGTTCTACTGTTCTTTTGGTTTCTTTTTCATTGATTTGTGCTCTGATGTTTATTATTTCTCTTTTCCTGCTGGGATTAGGCTTCATTTGCTCTTCTATCTCCCACTCCTTTAGGTGTAGAGTTAGGTTATGTACTTGAGACCTTTCTTGTTTCTTGAGAAAGGTTTGTATTGCTATAAACTTTATTCTTATGACCACCTTTGCTATATCCTAAAGATTTTGAACAGTTGTGTTTTCATTTTCATTTGTTTCCATGAATTTTTAAAATTCTTCTTTAATTTCCTGGTTGACCCATTAATTCTTTAGTAGGATGCTCTTTACACTTCATGTATTTGAGTTCTTCCCAACTTTCCTCTCGTGATTGAGTTTTAACTTCAAAGCACTGCAGTCTGAAAATGTACATGGAATGATCCCAGTCTTTTGGTACCAGTTGAGACCTGGTTTGTGACCCAGGTTCTGATCTATTCTGGAGAATGTTCCATGTGCACTAGAGAAAAATATGTATTCTGTTGCTTTGGGATGGAATTTTCTGGATATATCTGTAATGTCCATCTGGTCCAATGTGCCATTTAAAGCCTTTATTTCCTTGTTGATCTTTTGCTTAGATGATCTATCCATTTCAGTGAGGGGGGGTGTTAAAGTCCCCTACTATTATTGTATTATTGGCAATGTGTTTCTTTGATTTTGTTTTTAATTGGTTTATATATTGGCTGCTCCTGTGTTAACGGGGCATAGATATTTACAATTGTTAGATCTTCTTGTTGGACAGACCCTTTAAGTATGATATAGTGTCCTTCCTCATCTTTTATGATGATGATTTTAAGTCTTTGGCTTAAAATCTAATTTATCTGCCATAAGGATCGCCACCCTAGCTTTGTTTTGATGTCCATTAACATGGTAGATTGTTTTCCACCCCTTCACTTTAAATCTGAAGGTGTCTTTGTGTCTAAAATGAGTTTCTTGCAGACAGCATATTGATGAGTCTTGTTTTTTTTTTTAATCTATTCTGATACCTTGTGTCTTTTGATTGGACCATTTAGCCCATTTACATTCAGAGTAACTATTGAAAGGTATGAATTTAGTGCCATTATATTGCCTGTAAGGTGGCTGTTACTGTATATTGTCTCTGTTCCTTTCTGGTCTGTTACTTTTAGGCTCTCTCTTTGCTTAGAGAACTGCTTTCAATATTTCTTGTAGGCCTGGTTTGGTGTTTGCAAATTCTTTTAATTCTTGTTTGCCCTGGAAGCTTTTTATCTCTCCTTCTATTTTCAGTGACAGCCTAGCTGGATATAGTATTCTTGGCTGCATATTTTTCTTGTTTAGTGCTCTGATTATATCATGTGAGTCCTTTCTGGCCAGCCAGGTCTCTGTGGATAGGTCTCCTGCCAATCTAATATTTCTACCATTGTGTGTTACAGACCTCTTGTCCCGAGCTGCTTTCAGGATTTTCTCCTCATTACTGAGACTTGTAATTACGTTTTACTATTAGATGATGGGGGTGTGGATCTATTTTTATTGATTTTTGAGGGGGATTCTCTCTGTTTCCTGGGTTTTGATGCTTGTTCCTTTCACCAAGTTAGGAAAATTCTCTGTTATAATTTGCTCCAATATACTTTCTGTCCCCCCCTCTCTTTCTTCTTCTGGGATCCCAAATATTCTAATATTGTTTTGACTTATGGTATCACTTATCTCTGGAATTCTCCTGTTGTGGTCCAGTAGTTGTTTGTTCCTCTTTTGCTCAGCTTCTTTATTCTCTGCCATTTGGTCTTCTATATCACTAATTCTGTCTTCTGCTTCATTTATCCTAGCAGTAAGAGGCTCCATTTTTTATTGCACCTCATTAATAGCTTTTTTGATTCCAACTTGGTTAAATTATAGTTCTTTTATTTCTCCAGAAAGGGATTTTATTTCTTTAGAAAGGGTTTCTCTAGTATCTTCCATGTTTGTTTGTTTTTTTTTAAGCCCAGCAAGAACCTTGATAATCGTCATTCTGAACTCTAGAGCTGACATCTTACTAATGTCCATAATGATTAGGTCCCTAGCCATTGGTATTGCCTCTTGTTCTTTTTTTTTTTGAGATGAGTTTTTCAGCCTTGTCATTTTATCCAGATGAGAATAGAGGAATGAGAGGACAAAAAACTAAAAGGGTAGCAACGACCCCAGAAAAACATACACTAACCAAATCAGAAGAGACCCGAAACCAGGAGAAGAAAGGAGGAAAAAAATTATATATAGATATAGTTATAGATATAGATATAGATATAGATATAGATATAGAGACTGGTGAATAGAACAGAGCCATGCAATTAATTTTGGGTGTATTTTCGTCTTAGAAGAGACTGTCTCCCAAAATTTTAAGGAAGGAAAAACTTATATATATACAAAAACAAGGGTAAACATGATGAAGGGATGGAATATGACTGTATAGATGAAAATTTAAAAGGATTCTAAAAAAGCAATTAATAAGAAGTTGGCTGAAAAAAGAATAAAGAAAAAGAGGTGCTGGGGCACCTGGGTGGCTCAGTGGGTTAAAGCCTCTGCTTTCGTCTCAGGTCCTGATCCCAGAGTTCTGGGATCAAGCCCTGTGTCGGGTTCTCTGCTCAGCAGAAAGACTACTTCCTCCTATCTCTCTCTCCCTGCCTCTCTGCCTACTTGTGATCTCTGTCAAATAAACAAATAAAAATCTTAAAAAAAAAAAAGAGGCACCTGGGTGGCTCAGTCATTAGGTGTCTGCCTTCAGCTCGGGTCATGATCCTGGGGTCCTGGGATTGAGCCCCACATCAGGCTCCCTGCTTGGAGAAGGCCAGCTTCTCTCTCTCCCGCTCCCCTTGCTTGTATTCCATTTCTACCTGTGTCTCTCTCTGTTTAATAAGTAAGGAAAATCTTTTTTTAAAAAAAGATTTTATTTATTTATTTGACAGACAGAGATCAAGTAGGCAGCGTGGGAGAGGGAAGCAGGCTCCCCACCGAGCAGAGAGCCCAATGTGGGGCTTGATCCCAGGACCCTGGGATCATGACCTGAGCCAAAGGCAGAGGCTTTAACCCACTGAGCCACCCAGGTGCCCCTAAGTAAAGAAAATCTTTAAAAAAAAAACAAAAACAAAAAAACCTGCAAAACGGAAAGAATGTGATCAGGCTGGAGACTAGAACAAAGCCATGTGCCAGATTTAGGGTATAATTTGATCTATTAGAAGAAACTGTATCCCCCCATTTTTTTTTTAAAGATTTTATTTATTTATTTGACAGGCAGAGATCACAAGTAGGTGGAGAGGCAGGCAGAGAGAGAGGAAGAAGCAGGCTCCCTGCTGAGCAGACAGCCTGATGTGGGGCTTGATCCTAGGACCCTGGGATCATGACCTGAGCTGAAGGCAGAGGCTTTAACCCACTGAGCCACCCAGGTGCCCCTCCTCCAATTTTTAAAAAAAAGATTTTATTTATTTAATTGACAGACAGATCACAAGTAGGCAGAGAGGTAGGCAGAGAGAGAGGACTAAGCAGGCTCCCTGCTGAGCACAGAGCCCAATGCGGGGCTTGATCCTCGGACCCTGGGATCATGACCTGAACCAAAAGCAGAGGCTTTAACCCACTGAGCCACCCAGGCGTCCCCCAAAATTTTAAAGAATGAAAAATCTATATGTATACAAAAAATAAGGTCAAATACAATGAAAGGAAAGACTATGATTATAACAATGAAGATTTAAAAAAGATTTTTTAAAAAAAGTATTGATAAGATAAAATAGTTTAAAAAAAGTTAAAATAGGAAAAAGGAAAAATTAAAAAAATAGAATAAGAAAAATTTTTTAAAAAATTTGACTTTGAAAGACTAAAGAATCATGGGAAAAAACCATGAATTCTATGTGCTATATTCCCTAGCACTGGAGTTCTGCAATTCTCATTGATGGTGCACTTGGTCTCGGCTCGATGTTCTTGCTGATCTTCTGGGCGTGGGACCTGTTGCCGGAATTCTCAAATGTCTTTGCTGGGAACAGAATTTTACTGCACTTGCCAGGGGCCAGGGTAAGTAATCTGCTCGAGTTCACTCTTGGGAGTTTTTTTTTTCCCTGAATGCTTTCTGTAGAGCTCTGGAGGATGGGAATGAAAATGGTGGCCTCCTAATCTCCAGCACAGAGGAACCGAGAGCTCAGGGCCCCACTCCTTAGTGTGCCCTTGGAGAAAAGCAGTCAGTCCCTCTTGTCTCCCTGGTCTCCAGCCACATGCCATGCTCACCCAGCCTGTGACCGAGCATTTCTGTCTCTGGCGCATGGCCCGTTTGGAGTGTCCAAACCCAGCAGATTCCTGCTGTGCTCTCCTGCACCACTCCTCCTGAAGGAGGAAGGTGAGTCTCCCTGGATCTGCCACTTGTGGGGTCCCTGCTCAAAGAGCAGTGGCCTTAATGTGCCATGGATCACAGTTTAAGATAACCCCGAGGTGAGAGCTCACTCCTCAGCCTGTCTCCGTAGCTGGCTTCCCCGCTCCCATACTTGGCAGCTCTGCCACACTCACCCCCCCACCCCGTTTTCTGTGATCCTGTGGGTCCTGAGACCACACTGTCCCTGCAGGGCCTCCACCCTCCCCGCCCCCCTGCTTAGTCTCTGGAGTGACGCCCCTCAGTTTAGCAAACTTCTAAACGTTCTGATTTTGTGTTCCACTGCTCTCTCACTTGCTGGGAGCCATCCCTGCCCTGGCAGTCTATCTTCCCATCGCTTCAGAGTTACTTCTCTGCATGTCTTACCTTCCAGAAAGTGGCTGATTTTCTGTTCCTAGAATTGCTGCTCTTCTTATCTTCTATCTCCTGTTGAGTTTGTAGGTGTTCTGGATGGTTTGATAACTATCTAACTGAACTCCTGGGACCTGATGATATTAGGCCTCCTACTCTTCCACTATCTTGCTCCTCCCTAGCCCCATCCCCCCAGGACATTTCTTTTTCCATTTAATTCTTAGAAGATCTTTCAGTGCTGGCATTATTTTATGTGACAGAGTTTAACCCAAAAAAGGTAAAGTTAATTGTCCATTATATAGTAACAGGCAAAGTGCACATCATTGTCAGCTGTTTTGCCATTTTCTTCCTGATTGGTTGAGTGACAACTGACTCCAATGTTGTAAGAGAACCAGGATTGTAACCAGTGTTATAAATGTTCCCAGGAAAAACAGGAGGGTGGAATGTAGAATAGGAAAGAAAGACAAGCAAGGGTGTAATATTTGGCAATGTCCCACTGGGGAGCTCGGATACTGTGAGGATTCCAGCTCAGAGGGTCCTGATTGGAGGTAAGCTGTCTTAGTGCATCTGGGCTGCTATAAAAACAATGGCATAAAATGGGTGGCTTATAACAACACACATTTATTTCTCCCAGTTCTGGAGGTGGAGAAGTCCAAGATCAAGGTGCTGGTAGAGTCAGTATCTAGTGAAAACCCACTTTCTGGTGTCACCTCTTTTCCTGTGTCCTTAAGTGGGGGAAGAGGTGAGCTAGCTCTCTATGGTCTCTTTTTGTAGATGAACGAATCTGTGTCATGAGGGCAGAGCCTACTAACCTAATAACCTACCTAATACCCACCTCTTAATATCAGCACCTTGGGGTTTAGCATTTCAATTGGGGAACACAAACATTTGGGCCATAAAACAAAGGAATTGGGATATTTTGGGAGCAGTTCTCTGGCCAAAGAGAGGAAGGTGCTGGTTATGAGGAGTGCTGCTGGCATGTGTAAAAATGGCAAAGGGATGCAAGGACATATGAGCAAAGGCCTTACTGACACTATCCACTACAAGGTTATGTATATTTTGGTCATTTTCCACATGCTGTGTTCTGCCTTCCCAAGGCTGAAACCAGAAAACTCACATTCCCAGATAGAGTTCTGGCATAAGACCTGAGTTTCACCAGTCAGACATCTCCAAGTGTGGCTTGACTTCAGCTGAGAAAGCAGCAAGCCGGAAAGCTCATTTTCCTATCTAGAAGAGGCACCCAGTACTTTGAAAGCAGCGATGGCAAAGCTTCTGGTGTCCGTTTCTTTCTTTTTTTTTTTTTTTAAAGATATTATTTATTTCAATCTCAAGTAGGTGGAGAGGCAGGCAGAGAGAGAGAGAGAGAGAGAGAGAGAGAGAGAGGAGGAAGCAGGCTCCCTGCTGAGCAGAGAGCCTGACGCGGGGCTTGATCCCAGGACCCTGAGATCATGACCTGAGCCGAAGGCAGAGGTTTAACCCACTGAGCCATCCAGGTGCCCCCTGGTGTCCGTTTCTAAAGGTCATTGATGCCTAGTGACAGTGGCAGTGGTGTTGTTGGCAGAGTGGCCTTCGTGGTGTGGTTGGCCCTTGCTTCTGATGGCCTTCGTGGCAGAGCCTGGCTCTCTGGTCCTTCGAGAGGTTCTGGGAATTACCCAGTATTCCTTAATAAATTCCTGCATGAACTAGTCAGAGTAGAGATGCTTGTTTGTAATTAAGAACACTAAATGGTACAGGTGATATGGTACCAAACCTTGACTAACAATAGGCTGTACATAGATTTTGTAAATGCATTTTATTTCAGAGCAAGGATCTATTTCTATTTGAAATCAGAAAAGGAACATAAGACAATGTTCAATAATTCCATATCTGTCCTGACCAGGCAGGAAGAAGATTGTGGGTTTGAGTGCTCTGGAATTCTCAGAGATCTTGGGGTTCATATGACAACTGCAAAGCTCTACAGGGAAGCAGTGGGTAGTTTTAGGATTTGAGTTCTTTGCAGTTAGGGACTCTGTGTAATGTCTTTAGCAGACATTAAACATGAGCAGTTAAAAATTAAAAACATTATGTACAGGAACAAGGAAGAGGATGCAGATGAGGAGATGAAGAGATATACTTCACATTTATACATTTTCAACTAGCAGATCAGAACTTTATCGTGGATCTTGAAGTTTCATTGTAATCATGCCCCAAGTGTTTCAGGAATTGATCCTTCCATTTATCTAGAAGGAAGTATTTACTGAAGGCCTATTATGTGCCAGTACTAATTATATTCCAGAGTAGAGGAATTATCCTTCTTCAGTATTATCCTTCTTCTCAAACTGATTACAAACTGAACTGGTAGCAACACCCTTTGGGGAAAACAAACTGAAAAGAATCTCGTTTAGAGACACATTTTGGTAGATCTTTTCTGTTTCTGCATGTCTTCCCAGCAGGGGTGTTGACAGCCTTTGTTACAGACTGTATTTTCAAGGGTGTGTGTATAGCAAACAGCCATGGAAATTAGAGTTAACATCTCCTTTTGGGCGGAGGGAAGATTTGTTTGCTGATCAGGATAAAAAAGATAATGTCCCACTCTAAGACAAAGGTTGGGGAGGTTTGCTAGCAGACTCTTTAAAAAAGAGTGGGGGCCCCTGGGTGGCTCAGTCGGTTGACCGTCTGCCTTCAGCTCAGGTCATGGTCCTAGTATCCTGGGATTGAGTCCCGTATCAGGCTCCCTGTTCGGCAGGGAGTCTGCTTCTCCCTCTCCCTCTGCCTGCTCTTCTCCATGCTTGTGCTCTCTCTCTCTTTCTCTCTGTCTCAAATAAATAAAATATATATATATAAAAAAAAAGAGTGGAGTTTCCTACACTCTCAGTTGCATGGTTAGCATCTACCTAGACTGTCCTGCATCACCCCCATGGGATTTGGAGGTGGAGGGGGCAAGATGAAGTGATGCAGACATGAGTTTCATGCTGCCTGTGTGGTTAACAAAGTCCTCTGTCTCTGATCCAGGAGTCTTGGTTAGATTTCTCCCAGCTTCCAGAAAACTGTGGCTGGCTAATTGTAAGTTTGCAAATAGGGTAAAATCTTTTTTGTTTGTTTGTTTTTTAAAGATTTTATTTATTTATTTGACAGACAGAGATCACAAATAGGCAGAGAGAGAGAGGGGGAAGCAGGCTCCCTGCTGAGCAGAACGCCTGATGCAGGGCTGGATCCCAGGACCCTGGGATCATGACCTGAGCCGAAGGCAGAGGCTTTAACCCACTGAGCCACCCAGGCACCCCAAGCAGGGTAAAATCTTAATCCCTTCATAGTTCTTGCTATATCTTTCCATGAAAATAATATTATTGGGAAGCCTGGGTGGCTCAGTGGGTTAAGTGTCTGCCTTCAGCTCAGGTCATGAACACAGGGTCCTGGAATTGAGTCCCATTTTGGGCTCCCTGCTCAATGAGGAGCCTGCTTCTCCCTCTGCCTGGCACGCCTCCTGCCTGTGCTTGTGCTCTCTTGCACTCTCTGACAAATAAATAAAGAAAATCCTAAAAAAAGAAGAATTCCTTATAGAAAAAAATAATATTATTTATTACTTAGAAAAATTCATAGCACACTATCATCAAGAGTATGGGAAAATAGGTATTCAGATTGGAAAGAAAGAAGTAAAACTACCTCTACTTTCAGATGTGACATGATCTCACAAACGGAAAACATGAGGAATCTACTAAAAAAATTGGCAGAAATAAACAAGTTGAGCAAGGCTACCAGATACTAGATCAATATACAAAAATAAATTTCAGTTCTATACATTTGTAATGAACAATCCAAAAATAAATTAGGAAAATAATTCAATTTTCAATAGCATCAAAAGAATAAAATAGTTAGGAATAAATTTGACCAAAGGAGGTATAAAGGATACGTTTTGACAACTATGAAACATGTTGAAAGCAATTATAGAAAACCTAAATAAATGGGAAGGTGTCATATTTAATGTTCATATTTAATATTACTGAAGTGGCCATATTCCTCAAATTGATTTACAGGTTCAGTGAAATCTCTATAAAAATCCTAGCTGGATTTTTGCAGAAATTGACAAGCCGATCTTACAATTTACATGGAAATTCAAGGGACCTCAAATAGCCAAAATAATATGGAAAAAGAACAATGTTGGAGAACTCACAATTTCCAATTTCCAAACTTATTACAAAGGTACAGTAATCAGAATTATGGGGCACTGGCATAAGAATAGATATACAAATCAGTGAAGTAGAATTGAGAGTCTAGGAGGAAACCCTCATACTTATACTCAATTGATTGGTGCCAAGATAATTCAGTGGAGAATGAATAATCTATACAACAAACAGTGTTGGGACAACTAGATATTCATATACAAAAGAATAAATTTGAATCCCTACCTCACCCCACAGGTAAAAATTAACTCCAAATATTTAAAGATCTAAATTTGAGAGCTAACACTATAAAGTCAGACTAAAATATAGGTGCAGATCTTTGTGACCTTGGATTAGGTAATGATTTCTTAGCCCTTACATCAAAAGCACAACCCACAAAAGAAAAAGATAAATTAGATTTCACCGGAATTAAGAACTCTGTGCTTCACTTTGGAGAACAGTGTGGAGATTCCTCAAGAAATTAAAAATAGAGCTTCCCTATGACCCTGCAATTGCACTACTGGGTATTTACCCTAAAGATACAGATGTAGTGAAAAGAAGGGCCATCTGTACCCCAATGTTTATAGCAGCAATGGCCACGGTCGCCAAACTCTGGAAAGAACCAAGATGCCTTTCAACGGGCGAATGGGTAAGGAAGATGTGGTCCATATACGCTATGGAGTATTATGCCTCCATCAGAAAGGATGAATACCCAACTTTTGTAGCAACATGGACGGGACTGGAAGAGATTATGCTGAGTGAAGTAAGTCAAGCAGAGAGAGTCAGGTATCATATGGTTTCATTTATTTGTGGAGCATAACAAATAACATGGAGGACATGGGGAGATGGAGAGGAGGAAGGAGTTGAGGGAAATTGGAAGGGGAGGTGAGCCATGAGAGATGATGGACTCTGAAAAACAACCTGAGGGTTTTGAAGGGGCGGGGGGTGGGAGTTTGGGGGAGCCAGGTGGTGGGTATTAAGGAGGATACGTATTTCATGGAGCACTGGGTGTGGTGCAAAAACAATGAATACTGTTACACTGAAAGAAATTAAAAAAAAAAATAATGTTAAACAATAAAAAAAAGAAATTAAAAAAAATAAGAACACTTTGAGGAAAAAAAAAGAACTCTGTGCTTCAAAGGACATCATCAAGAATGTGAAAAGATAATTCACAGAATAGGAGGAGAAAATATTTGCAATATATCTTTTACCATATATCTGGTAAGAGTCTTGTGTCAATGCTACAACATGGATGAACCTTGAAAATGTGTTAAGTGAAAGAAGTCAATCACAGAAGAGCACATATGGTGTGATTCCATTTATATGTAATGCCCATAATAGGCAAATCTATATATAAGGTACATTAATGATTGCCTAAGGCTGGGGAGTGATGGCTGATGAGTAGTGTTTCTTTTGGGTGCAATAAAAATGTTCTAAAATTGGTTGTGGTGATGGCTGTACAACTCTGTGAATATACTGAAAACCATTTAATTGTATGCTTTCATAGGAGAATTGGATGGTGTGTGAATTACATCTTTATAAAGGTTTTATTTAAAAATTAGGAATATCAGGGCGCCTGGGTGGCTCAGTGGGTTAAAGCCTCTGCCTTTGGTTTAGGTCATGATCCCAGGGTCTTGGGATTGAGCCCCGCATTGGGCTCTCTGCTCAGCGGGGAGCCTGCTTCCCCCGCCCCTCTGCTGCCTGCCTCTCTGCCTACTTGTGATCTCTGTCTGTCAAATAAATAAAATAAAAATCTTTAAAAAAATAAATAAAAATTAGGAATATATATTTGGATACCCTCAAGGTAAAAAAAAAGAGAGAGAGAGAGAAGGGCAAAGATTTGGGCAATTTTATGGTTAAAAAAATTGTATATCATTGCCATTTTATTTTATTTTTTTAAAGATTTTATTTATTTATTTGACAGACAGAGATCACAAGTAGGCAGATAGGCAGGCAAAGGGGGGATGGGGTGGGGAAGCAGTCTCCCTGCTCAGCAGAGAGCCTGATGCGGGGTCCGATCCCAGGACCCTGAGATTATGACCTGAGCTAAAGGCAGAGGGTTAACCCACTGAGCCACCCAGGCGCCCCTTCATTGCCATTTTATTTAAAACTTTTTTTTAACCATGAAGTTTTAACATCTGCTGACATGTTTCTTGGTGTTTCTCATTTTTAAGAATATGGGAATTGTTTTCTGATCTTCTAGTTTTTCTTTTAAGGGAATTACCGTTTCTCTTACTGTTAGATAGGCAGTTTGGTTCTAACAGGATACCTGGAGGTCAGGAATGAGGAAGTCCTGGCTCGCTCTCTGGAAGGTCAGAGCCTGTCTTGCAGCACGCTGCAAAAGCCAGGTCAGACCAGTCAGGCCCTGGATAGCTGTTGCCACGACTGGAACCCCCTGACCACGTTAGGAAGGAAAAGCTCCAAATCCTTCCCACCTCAAGTAATGAATATTCCATCCCCTTGTTAACAACTCTCAGTAAAAGAAATCCAACCCCCAGGGCACTCAGCTGTCACTCTGGACCTTGTTTGCTTTCCTATCTCCAGAGTGTACTTTTCACTTTAATAAACTTACACGCATGTGTCGCTTATCTGCTCTGTTGCATGTCTGTCCTTGAATTCATTCTTCGGAGACTGCTTTGGGTCTGGCTGGGTCGAGGGCCCAGGGTGTCCCTAGTTCATCTGGCAATATTACTGGTACATATATTTGTTTTTAAAGGGTGCTCTAGTGGGGGGAGGTACAGAGGGAGAGGGAGAGAGAGAAACTTAAGCAGGCTCCACACCAGCATGGAGCCCCACACCAGGCTCAGTCTCACGACCCTGAGATCATGACCTGAGCCAAAATCAGAGTCCAACTCTCACCTGGCTGAGCCGCCCAGGTGCTCCATTCCTTTATATTTTTTGATGCATTTCCAAGTCAACTGCAGACCTTAATACACTTCCCCTAAATATATGTCAGCATGTATATTATTCTTATAGTTCAGCATTTGTTTGCAGATTTTTTCTTTCAATTTAAAATTTATGTACGATGAAAAACATACATTTTAAGTATACATTACCTGTGCTTTGACAAATACATTTAATTTCGTAACCCAAACCCCTGTCAAAATGTGGAACATTACCATTACCCCACAGAATTCCTTCATGTCCTTCTCAATCTATCTCCACCTCCACCCAACAGAGGAAACATCTATTTTTATTTTTCTTCCTGATCTGCCTGTCCTAGAACTTCATATAAATGGAATCCTACAATGAGTTCTTCTATGAGTAAGACTTCTTCTGCTCAACAGAATATTTTTGAGATACATCCATGTTCCTGTATATATCAATAGTTTATTATTTTTTGTGGCTATGTGTTTTGTTACTACGTGCGTAGTGTAAGAAATAATACACTTTATTCATTTTTTTTTACTGATGGATACCTGGGTTGTTCCAGTTTTGGGGTATTATGAATTAAGCTGCTATAAATATTTTTGCGCAAGTCTTTGTGTAGACAGGTTTTTTTTTTTTTCCAGGTAAATATCTAGAAGTAGATATATGTTTTAAGTTTATAAAAACATGCCAAACTTTGTTTCAAAGTAGTCATTTTACTTTATAAGCTTACCAACCTTGTATGAGAATTTTGATTGCTCCCTCTATACCATCTTTAGTGCTGGGCAGCTCTGATAGGTGTTTGGTGGTATTTAATTTACATTTCTCTGATGACTAATAAATTGAGCACTCTCCCCCCCCCACATGCTTATCAGCTATTCTCTTCTTTTGGGAAGTGTCTGAGTATTTCACTCAAAATTTTTTTTTTAAAGATTTTATTTATTTGACAGAGATCACAAGTAGGCAGAGAGGCAGGCAGAGAGAGAGGGGGGAAGCAGGCTCCCCGCTGAGCGGAGAGCCCGATGCGGGGCTCGATCCCAGGACTCTGGGATCATGACCTGAGCTGAAGGCAGAGGCTTTAACCCACTGAGCCGCCCAGGCGCCCCTTCACTCAATTTTTGATTGGATGATTTGTATTTTTTTTAAGATTATTAATCAATTTATTTATTTGACAGATACAGTGAGAGAGGGAACACAAGCAGGGGGAGTGGGAGAGGGAGAAGCAGGCTTCCCACTGGGCCAGGAGCCCAATGCAGGCCCTGGGATCATGACCTGAGCTGAAGGCAGACACTTAACGACTGAGTCACCCAGGCGCCCCTGGATAATTTGTATTTTTAAACAGGATTGTAGGAGTTCTTTAATTCTGCAAATACCACTCCTTTGTGAACAAATGTTTTGCAGTATTTTCTTCCAGCAAAAAACAAACAAATAAAAAACAAAAAAATAAAAAACCCTTAAAAAAATCCCATAAACTCAGTACTAACTTCCAGGTATTTATAAATTTTTTTTTAAATTTTATTTATTTATTTGACAGACAGAGATCACAAGTAGGCAGAGAGACAGGCAGAGAGAGAGGAAGGGAAACAGGCTCCTGGCCAAGCAGAGAGCCCGATGCGGGGCTCGATCCCAGGACCCTGGGATCATGACCTGAGCCGAAGGCAGAGGCTTTAACCCACTGAGCCACCCAGGCGCCCCTTTATAAATTATTTTAATAAAACTTCAAAAAATAGCTCAGCTTAAATCGGAGGGTTGTTTACAAGATCTCAGTTCTGGTACACTGCATGATTGCTAATTTTAAGCAACTTTCCCCTGCTCTATGTTAGATTCTTTCTGGTCAGGGCAATATCTTACTTTTTTTCTTTCCTATACCTGGTAAAGTATCTTAAAGCCAATATTTCCTGAGTGAATATTTTTTTCTGACTTGAAACCCAGTAGTATTTTTATCATATGAAGAACAAGAGTGGGGCATTTCTCCTTAGGTATAGTTTCATTATAGATAGATGACATCAGCTCTCTCTCATTGTTAATTCTCTATGGTTTGTTGGCTGTTGAATGGTCTTCAGTCAGGAATGACAGGTGCAATACATTCAAAGAAGATTATTTCAGAGGGGACCTCTTCCTTCTTTGAACTCCTTATAACTGCCTTTCTTTCACTTTCTGGGAAACTTTTTTTTTTTTTAAGATTTTATTTATTTTTAGGTAGTCTTTACACCTAACGTGGGACCCAAGCTCACAACCCCAAGACCAACAGTTGCATAGTCCACTAACTGAACCAGCCAGGCGCCCCTCTCTTGGGGTACTTTGAAACACTGCTTGTATAGAATCTGTGTGAATTCTGGCTTTTTTCCACACTGTAAGCACTTTGAAGGCAAAGGTACGTCCCATTGGCACTTCTACCCCTACTGCATCCCCCAGAATGATCATCAGGGTGCCTTACACATAGCAGAAGCAATAAACACCTGTTCAATGGCTACATAAAAGAAAAACAAAAAACCCAGAACCCAAACATAACAATATACCAAGCCGAGACAAAAGAAAGTTTGATGAGCCATAAATGTACCTAGTTTCCTTATTTAGTAAGTGAGCTGCTCACATTTCGGACAAGACTGAGATGTGAAGGCTTGCTTGAAATGCCTTGCCGTCCCAGTGTTCTGGAACAGAGACCAACGTCAATACTTCAACTATCCGTATTTGTTCTTATCAACAGAGAACTTGCAGTTATCATTTTTGGAATTTTTGCTTTCCTAGGCTATACTACACAAAAAGATGACATTGGACTTCCTGGAGCTTGTGCAAGAGGCAAAAGGTAAACTACATTGCATTATCCTCTTTCAAGGGAAGTCGAAGATGGCGTAAGTAATCTGAGCCTAAAATACCCGAGAACCCATTCTCTCAAGGCCTCTGAAATAGGTTTTCTAGTCATGGTCGTTGTAGGGTCTCTGCCATTCATTCCAGTCCATTTAATAGACATTTGTTAAACACCGTATGTGTGGGAGGCCCTATGATAAATACTGCCCTTCAAAAAGGGAGACGAGGGATACCTGGGTGGCTCAGGTGGTTAAGCCTCTAATTCTTGATTTTGGCTCAGGTCATGATCTCAGGGTTGTGAGATGGAGCCCCGTGGTGGGTTCTGTGCTGGGTGTGAATTTTACTTGAGATTCTCTTTCTCACTTTCCCTACCTTCCTTTCCTTCTCAAAAAAAAAAAAAGGAGTCGAGAACTGTTTGAAGCCACTAGGGGACAGTGTAAGACAACAGAATCCTCCGTGAATTTAGGGAGTACTTTCTGCAGAAAACCAGAAGAGGGAAAGAAGAGCGCAGCAATCTGGACTGACTAGGGAAGGAAGCGGGATTGTAGCCTGGTGTGTCAAGATGGTACACTGTCCAGAAAAAATCGTGCATACTCTTCCACCTGGAACGCATTTCACAGGCTGGTTATATAGGACCTTTCCTAAAACCAGTGTATATTCGGCTTTTTCCTGCCTCTAGCACATCTGCTGAACACCTCCTTTTCAGAGGTGCTTACATTACCCCTTTGCATGCATCTAGATTTTAAGAGCTCAGAGCCTGCTTCGTTCTCCTCACAATATACTTTGGTTTATGCAGAGTGAGGACGTCTGAGTACTGCATAACTAATGATTTTATCTTCATTATTCATTATATTAAAAAATTCATTACATAAAAAATATTTTTGTCTGCTTTTCCTGCTTATGCACTGCTCACGTGTCTCTTTATGTTACAATATGATTAGAGAATTTCTGCAGTTTTCTTTTGATGTGTCTTTATACTCAGAAGGGAACCAAAACATTGATCTTGACTTTTGACGGCTTATTGACAGGATTTAGCATCCTTGGTAATTGCAAGTTCAAGTTACCTGGTGGTGTACTTCCAGTAACTTAGCATATTGAAGGCTTGGCATGGGGCAGTTCTCAACGAACGACGCTGGGCCTCACTTAAGAGTGCACGAGGACAGTGTTGGGCTGGGGCCTGTGAGGCAGCCTAAGTGACTAGCTAAATGGATCGAGTTTTCTTCCCAAGAATTTGTCCTGGGGCTGGCTCGGTCAGCATGTGACTCTTGATCTCAGGGTGTTGAGAAAAACCCCCCACACTGGGTATAGAGCTTACTTAAAAAAAAAAAAAAAAGTAGTATTATACTATTTGTTAACTAAAAGGAACTTAAATGAAAAAAAAAAGAATTTGTACTGGTGATGAAGGGAAAGAGACAGGCAGTTGGTAATGGAGGCAGATCTGGGTTCCTCAGATGGAGGGCAGGGCAGGGATGCCAAGCTCTGAGCCCTTAAACTCAGAGCAGAAGCTATGAGTAGAGTATACTGTGATGTAGATAAAAGATATTCAGAGTGAGGTGGTTGGTGGACAGGAGTTGAGAAACAAAGAGAGCTGCTGAGTTACCATAATAATGGAGAGTCAGTGAACACAGCTACTGAGGCAATTTGGGGTCCCTTGTGTCTGCTGCTGCCTCGGTGCCTTCCAGTTGGGGGAAGAGCACCCCAGGCTCTGCAGTGCCTACCGTCTGTCTTGGCTCCTTGATGCCTGGCTATATAGCTGAGAGACTTTTTTTTTTAAAGTAGGCTCCACACCCAATATGGGGATTGAACTTATGATCAAGAGTCCCATGCTCCACTGACTGAGCCAGCCAGGCACTGCCCTATTTTCCTTAATTCCATGTGATGTACAATAAATCCCCTAGTACCCAAGGTAACTTGAAGTTGCCTCAACACCAAACCACCTAACACATGCAGAGATCCTTGAACCCTTTATGCTGTGTACAATACGAAGTTAAATCCTTGTCGCGATGAGTGTGCACTAGGAAAAATGTCTTTGAGTTGATGTACGCCAAGCTGAATGTTGGTTTCTCATGGAAACAAAAGTAATAAAAGAAGGTACTCTCCTTGTCTGGGGCTTGATTTCTTTTTCTTTTTCTAAAAAGTTTTAAATTTAAGTTAGTTAACACATAGTGTATTATTAGTTTCAGTATAGAGCTTAGTGGTCCATCAGTTGCATAGAACACCGCGTGTTTATTAGGGGCTTGATTTCATTTTAAAGAAGTCAGCCCCTGGGGCGCCTGGGTGGCTCAGTGGGTTAAAGCCTCTGCCTTTGGCTCAGGTCATGGTCTCAGGGTCCTGGGATCAAGCCCCGCATTGGGCTGTCTGCTCATCGGGGAGCCTGCTTCCTCCTCTCTCCCTGCCTGCCTCTCTGACTGCTTATAATCTCTGTCTATCAAATAAGTAAATAAAACCTTTAAAAAAAAAAAAGTCATCCCCCCAAATTATATTTGTACAGCCTAAGCTTTCCAAATTGTTTACATTGGCCAAGCAGGCCACAATAAAATATTATATAAAATTATACTTCATATACTATAATTGTATAGAAGCCTAGTCAAAGTCGTTACTGAAGGGGAGCTGAGTATGCCACCCCAAAATGTGCCATATTGGCAGGTGGATTATTTTGAGCTGAAGGTGATCAAGACCTAAGAGACTCTGGAAAAGCTTTTTATGTCTCCCTTATCTGCCTAAAGGGATTTGGGCAGGGAGATTGTACCAGGAAGAAAGCTATAACCAGAGATAACTTTTTACATCAAGGAGACTTATCTGAATGGCCTGGCAAACATTTGTTGACCAAACATTTGCTCTTTTGTATTCCTGTTACTTGTCTTTTTCCCTTTGAAGTCCCAGACCCATACCACACTTCCCCCCTCCACCCCCAACTCATGATAGTTCAGAAGCCTCAACTGTCTGACTGCCCTTTAGTCTTGCGTCATTGTGGGGCTCCAGTATGGATGCAATTAAATTTGTTTTTATCCTGTGAATCTCTTTTATGTCTATTTAATTATTAGGCCAGCCAAAGAACCTAGAAGGGGAGAAGGGAAATTTTTTCCTCCTCATGTTATCTTTGTAATTCTGGTCTTAGTTTTACTGGCAACACCAGAAGGTGAACATTGTTAATGGTCACAAGTTGGGGAAATCTTTAGAGGCCTTTTGAGTAGACATTTGCAGAGACCTAGCACCCCTCTATGTGCCCTAATGAGAAGCTAATTCTGGAGAAACTGTTAAGTCGCTTTTGCTTAATGTTTGTTTTAAATCTCATTGCAAATTTTCTTGAAGTAAGTCTAGACTCACGTTGATTTTTTTGGGTGGGGAGGTGACCTCAGAAACAAACAATTTCTTTCATTCTTGAGAAGCTCTTTCATCGGCTGTTGAAGCTTTCCCTTATCCTGGTCTGATGCCAGTGTCTGGGAGCAAGAATCCCTGTTCTCTTCAAGGTTCTTCTAGTTGGGCTAAGAATCAAATTGACACAAGATAGGAACAAATTGAATTTAATGGTATATGTATGGGGGAGTCCACATAGACATGGGAATTCCCAAGACAGGCAAAATGAGGTCTATAGGTCATTCTGAACTAAGGATAATGGGGTAAGGGTCTGGGACCTCAGAGGGAAGGAATGCAATTCACAGGACAAGAAGAAGAGCAGATGTTTGGTAATTAGAGGCTTGCCCTGCCAGACAGATGGGTCACTCAGATGAAATTTCTCTCTGTTAAGAATCCTTATTCTGGAAATCAGTTAGATTCTTCTATGTAGTTAAGGGAGAGGCAAAAGCTTGTCTTGGTCCTGTAGAGTCTCAGTTGCTTTCAGCTCAGAATAATCTTCATGCCACAGTGACCCATCTTGGGGCATTCTGCCTTGGTCCCTACACCAGCCAGGCCTATATTCAAAATGCATGAAATGCAGACAGAGACCCTGGTTTGTTTCATCCTTAGGGTCCCCCAGCACATAGTTCCATCACAGCACCAGTGAATTTGGCTTGTATGGGGGCTTCAATGTTGAATGTTAATCTGAATCCACAAAGTTTAAATTCTTCCATTTTTGACAAGCTTGGCAATTTGCTTGATGGCAGTAGATCACAAAGATTATTAGAGCACTCTCCTGTTTTATAAGCTGCTTAAGAACTTAAGCATGGGGGCGCCTGGGTGGCTCAGTGGGTTAAGCCGCTGCCTTCAGCTCAGGTCATGATCTCAGGGTCCTGGGATCGAGTCCCGCATCGGGCTCTCTGCTCGGCAAGGAGCCTGCTTCCCTCTCTCTCTCTCTCTGCCTGCCTCTCTGTCTACTTGTGACCTCTCTCTGTCAAATAAATAAATAAAATCTTATAAAAAAAAAGAACTTAAGCATGTGCTATGAACATTGATAAAAAACAAAATAAACCTATCATAATCTGTATGTCCAAATGCATAGTATTCCTTCGGGAGTTGTCCATTTTGTGATATGAAGGTGGAATGAGTGTTCACTTACATAGGTAATGTTGGAAATGCTGAGAGCATTTTTGAAACCACAGAAATAATTAAGTTGGAGGACTATCTAACCAGGTGCCACCCTTCTTTCTGGGAGACAATTCAAGGGTGTTTCTGTAAATACCTATTAATGGCTCTAAATATAAAATAAATTATTTCTATTTTCTCCAGAGAAGGACAGAAAGACGAAGTCTAGAAAGTTGGTATACGAATTAGGACAGATGGAAGACATTGTGAGCTATGACAGCATATTCTTCAGATAAAGTTAGTAAAGAGGATGATGCTGAAAAAAAATAAAATAAAACAACCAGACTCAATCAGATATTGGTAAGCCTGTGTCTATAGCTGACCAAGGTAGTTAGGACCAAGGTAGTTAGTACCTGAAATAAGGTACAAGGTTGCCATTTCTTCTCTTTCTTTCTTTTTTAAGTGATCTCTACACCCAACATGGGGCTCGAGTTTACAACCTTGCTCTAACTGAGCTAGCTAGGTGCCCCAAAGGTACCATTTCTACTGCAGATCTGATCACTGAAAGAATCAATGTGGAATTTTTTTTACTTCTCAACTCCTAATTTTTTGCCAGGTACATTAGACCCAACTTAAAAAAAGGCAGTCTATGTTTTGGGGTTTACTAATGGTATTTAGGGGGAAAAAATCCATGGTTTGAAAAGTCCAGAGATAAGTAATGACAAAAATGATTGTATTTGACAGTTCTATAGATTCTTAACGTGGGTTGCCTGGATGGCTCAGTCGGTTAAGCTGCTGACTCTTGGTTTTGGCTAGGACCCCAAGTCTGGCTCCACGCTCAGCATGGAGTCAGCTTGGGATTCTCTCTCTGCCCCTCCCCCAACTCTTGCACGCTGGCACACTCTCTCTTTCAAAAAAAGGTTCCTAGCTTTTGGAATTTTTCTTGGAATTGAGACCTGAACATAGGAACAGAGTAATCTGAATCTATGGAACTGATGAAGACATTCCTTGAGGAGAAGCAGATGTTCCCCACGGATCTTGTAAATCTGAAACAGATAAGAGAAATAAAGAAACCAAATTTACAGCTTTGATGAATAGCAAAATTTGTCAGGAAGAGCTAGATATTAAGTGATTACTTTGTAAGAAGCAAAGCATATATCTCCTTTAGCTGTGGAAAGGGAGGAGAGCCAGAGACAATCATATCTGGGGCACTAGTCTGAACTTGTGCTAGGAAAATAGTTTTTTGTTTTGTTGTTATTTATTATTACTGATGTAGGAAACAAAGACGAAAGAAAAATTTCCTTACTGCCTACAGCCCGCTGCCAAGTCCCTGAAACAGGCAGAGTGATATTACTCTAGGAACTCACCTGCTTCGATGTTAATTCTCTGCTAAGGGCAAAAGGCAATCTTAACCCAACTCCCAGGATCCTGTAAGTCTACTTGAACATATAAAAATTTTTTTGGAAACTTCCTTTGTCTCGAAACCCCCAAGATACATGTTGGCAATCATCCCCCAAGCATATGGCTCACCGATATATATCTGAAGAGTCTCATGACTAAGGCTTTATTAGATGATAATAAATGACCTTTTCCCAATACCTAGCCCCCTCAAGGTCCTGGAAACCTTGCTTCTGAAATTCCTTAAGGGACGTACGCTATCCCTAACCCCCTCCCAACTTGAAAGTGTATAATGAGTATAATGAGCCACTCCTCATGACCCCATTGCAGCTCTTTCTGCCTATGGGTCCTGTCTTAGTGCTTGAATAAAACCACCTTTTTGCACCAAAGACATTTCAAGAATTCTTTCTTGGCCATAGGCTCAGACCCAGCATCTTTCCTACATCATCATTATTTTAATCAACGGGATAAAGCTTGTAGGGCCCCACACTCCTAGGAGCTCTGAGGTAAAAGGTGCACTTAATGAAGCAGGACACTTGGGATGTGAAGGAATAGTTACTTTGCATTATCACTTATTTTGCTGTCCAAGAGTGACAAGTAGATTGAAGAGAAATGTCACAGCTGAGATATGAAAGAAGGCAGATGGCCAGAGCTGAGAAGGAAGACAAACTAATGCACACAAAGGTTAATGAGTCACTAGAACTTTTGTGCTTAGGTGTTCTGAATCTATAGGTTCAGGCTTCTGATTTTTCAAAATTGAGAAACATTCTGTGTATTATGTATTGCCCTGTATACTCTACCATAGCCTGGAGAATCCGGTAGTAGTTGCTGTTTGCGGTTTTATCTTATGCCACAGTGCCACCTATAGGAAACTCATGTGAACTACATGCAGAAGTTAATTGGAGGCCTGTCTGCACAATGATTAAGGATTTCAGGGGTGATGGGACTTGAAAGGTCATTGGAGCCAAATTTCTACCAAGAGCTTAAATCACTTTTATAACATATTTGATTAGTGGTTGCCCAACATCTGCTTAAACTTCCTAAGTGAACGGAAACACTCTCTCACTAAGCAGCTCCTTCTTTTTTTGTTGTTGTTAAAGTTTTTATTTATTTGTCATGAGAGAGAGAAAGAGTGAGAGACAGTGTGTGAGTACAAGCAGGGGGAGTGGCAGGCAGAGGGAGAGGGAGAGGCAGGCAGAGGGAGAAGCACACTTCCTGCTGAACAAGGAGCCCGATGTGGAACTCAGTCCCAGGATCTTGGGATCATGACCTGAGCCAAAGGCAGACACTTCATGGACTGAGCCACCCAGGCGCTCCTTAAGCAGCTCATTCTATTCATATTTTCACATACTACTACTTCTTCTTCTTTTTTTTTTTTAAGATTTTTATTTATTTATTTGACAGATAGAGATCACAAATATGCAGAGAGGCAGGCAGAGAGAGAGAGAGAGGAGGAGACAGGCTCCCTGCTGAGCAGAGAGCCGATGTGGGGCTTGATCCCAGGACCTCGAGATCATGACCCAAGCCGAAGGCAGAGGCTTAACCCACTGAGCCACCCAGGCACCCCTCACGTACTTCTTCTTTTGACTCTGTGCTTCACCACTCCCTCCTGCAGTAGCTGGGCCTCCTAGTTCTAGGCCTTTCCAGGATTCTTCGAGGTGAATTTGCTTCAATCTTAGAGGTATCCCTGTTTGCAGGTACTTCAGGTGGCAAGTAACTAACTTGCCAACTCAGTTGCTACTGCTTTCCATCTATCAAATTATCACCTACACCTCCTGTCCTCTTTTCCTCCTCTCTCCTTCTTTTTGTCCCTGTGGATTTATGCTTTTATTAGGAAACATTCATCTACTGTAGTGTTGGTTGGTTTTCGAAGAGGGAAGAAATAAAAGCAAGAAGTAAAACCCTTCTTGTTTAGTTTGAAGGATAGTCATGTTTTTCTGATTCTGTTCTTATGCATTAAAGAATATAAATGTAGTGTTTTATGTTTATCTCAATTAAATTTTTTTTCGTGTGAAATCTAGCTCGTTATTTTGGCCTTTGAATCTTCACTATGCCATTCAATATATTGGCTACCTCTCCCAGTCCTCAAGGAAGAGAAAAAGCAAGTTGGCTGTACACTTAGCTTTCTACTCGAAAAACAGGACAAGCTGAAGACAGAATCCCATGGCACTAGAGACTCTGGGTTGACCTGGATTCATAACTAGCATCTATCTTTGTGATTATTTGGACCAACTCCTCCATCTTGCTTACAAGTTGTGCATCTCTATCAAACACCGAGCTAAATTGCTGAAGCATAGTGTTGATCGCTTTCTCTAATTTACCAGTCTGGCAGAGTTTAAAAAAGGGGGGGGGGAGGGAAATGCTATTAATTAATTAAATTATAACTTGTCTTTCCTGACTCCTAGGCATGTTTAAGTGCTTCCCATCCTTCTCTCTGTGTTCAAAGTGATGTTTGATAGCCTGCCTGAGAATTGCACTGTCCATCCCTGCCCCATTACCCAAGATTCTTCAGAGAGAACAAGTAGCAGCTCCTTTCATCACTAAGTTCTTCCAGTAGTAGGCTGGGATGTAGTTCATCAGAGTCAGGAGGTTTTACTGATGTTGTGAACCCAGGTGCTCTCTTAAAATCCCTTCACCAGTTTGGATTTTTAGGTCTCTTTCTGAATGCTTGTTCTACTATTTCCTGTCCGATACTCCTTTTCCTTGTTGGAGATGAAAGATGAAAAACAGGAAGGAGACAAAGTGTTCCACAAACTATGTATCTGGCCCTACAGTTGATCTGTCACTTGCCTTGTTCTAATTACTCCAATATAGTTTCAATAAGTCATCCTTAACATCTAAAACACCCTTAACATTTAAAAGTTTATAGTAGACCCTTTGGGTTTACAAGGAATTGTGAGTTCTTCAACGTTTCTGATCTTCAGTAGATTTCTTTATACAGGGTTGGTGTATGCTTTGTATACATTGTAGGATATAATGTAGTATACTTTGTATCCTACAATGTATACAAAGTATACTACAAAGCACATACTTTGTAGTATACAAAGTATACTACAAAGCATATACAAAGCATATACTTTGTATAGTTTGGAGTGAATCTCTTGCCTTAGCAACTCATGATTTAACTCAGATTCAGAAAGAAAGAAAAACGTTTCAAAATCCTTTATAACTTCATTAAGTTATCTGCCTTTCCTACACATGGGATAGAACCTGAAATGATTTGGCCACACAAGGGTGATGAATTTCTTCAGTATGCCTCCCTAGATTCATTCTCTGCCTTTCCCCATACTATTCTCCAACCTGCCAGGCTGTCTTGCACAGATTACATTAAAGGTACTCATGTTCTCCAGTTTTCTGCGGGAGATGAAAGGGAGGGAGAGAGGAATATGAGGTCAGGCATTTATTTCCCTGGCTCCTTCCTGTGAGGTGGCCACAGGCAGCTGTGTCCCTCAGCAGAGGGTCACTGCTCTTGTCTAGACTACCACGATCTCTCATGGTTCCCCTACACCCACTCACCCTTTTGGAATTAATACCTCTGTTGCTAGAACCTCTTCAGATTTTCCTAATTTGGGTATATCATCTGTTTCCATTTTGGGGAACGGGGGGGACCTTGACTGATACCGAAAGTTTAAAACAAGTCTGAGGGGAGGTGCTTGTGTCTATTTTTTGGACCATATACTGTAATATTCTTGGGCACCCTAGGAACTGGTCATTTGTTGAAGTTTTAGTGCATCAGAGTCAAAGATAGAAATATTTTAGTACTTATTTATTTATTTAAAAAAAGATTTTATTTATTTATTCATCAGAGAGAGAGAGAGAGTGCGCACAAGCAGGGAGAGTGGCAGGCAGAGGCAGAGAGAGAAGCAGGCCTCCGGACTTGATCTCAGGACCCTGGGGTCATGACCTGAGCCGAAGGCAGCGGCTTAACCGACTGAGCCACCCAGGGGTCCCTATTTATTTATTTTTAGAGAAGGAGGGAGAGGGGAGGGAAGAGGAAGAGGGAAAGAGAGAATCTTTTTTTTTTAAATATCAGACAAAATAGATTTTATATTTATTTATTTATGTATGTAAGTATGTGTGTATTTATTATGTTAGTCATCATACAGTATGTATACATATTAGTTTTTGATAATCCATTGTTTGCATGTAACACCCAGTGCTTCCATGCAATATGTGCCCTCCTTAATACCCATCACTGGGCTCCCATCCCCTCACCTCCTCCCCTCTGAAACCCTCAGTTTGTTTCCTGAAGTCTATAGTGAGAGAGAATCTTAAGCCGACTCCACACGCAGCATGGAGCCCGACACCGGGCTTGATCTCAAGACCCTGAGACCATGACCTGAGCTGAAATCTAGAGTTAAACACTTAACTGACCAAGTCACCCAGGTGCCCCAGAAATTTTTTAGATCAGAAAATCAAGGGAGACTTTTTTTTTCTTGTAAGAATACCTGTATAACTTGAATTTTAAATTACAGAATGGACTACTGATATTTTGGTTTCCAATCTGCAAGATAAAAAATTTAAAAATCAGCTCAGATATATCAAAGAAATTAGTGGTTTTCGGAATGTATAAGAAACTTCTACAGATCCACACGAAACAGACAGAATTATAGAAAAATGATCTAAGTTACAGATTGGAAATGCATATGAAAAGACGCTCAATCTCACTACTAATCTGGAAAACTCAAACTAAAACAAGAAAGCACTTCACATGCATTAGAATGTCAAAAGTGAAAAAAATCATATAATGTCCTCTGGGAAGTAGGTTTGAATGTAAGTTGTAATTATTTATAACCACTTTAGAAATAATTTAGCACTATTTTGTAAAGTTTAAAGGAAGCATACGATGAGATCAACAGTTCTATCTGTACATATACATTAGTTGAAATAAATTTTTGCATATTTACACCAAGACACATGAATAAGGTTGTATATTGCAGTATTTTTGCAAAATAGTAAAAATGGAAATAAGGTACAGTGAGGTAATAGAAAACATATATTGGTTTCTGTCCCTGATTGCTGTACCACAGCTCCTAAAACCATCATAATTTCCTAAATGATAAGAGTGTTAGGAGCATCTCTTATTCTAGTATTTGTCTTTGACCCCAGTTCCTGAAACAGGGTACTAAATCCCTTGGAATTTCCTGGGTGAGAGGACCGTCTTTTGTTCTAATGAGGATCCTGGATGGATCCTGGGTGGAGCTGGTCACCAGAAAGACCAACCCATGATTAGAACCTTGGAATTTTCAGCCCTACCCCCTACCCCTGAGGTGGGAAAGAGACTAGAAATGGAGTTAATAATTGATCATACCTATGTGTGGAAGCCTCCATAAAATCCCACTATTAAATGGTTTGGGGAGCTTCCACATGAGAGAACACATCCACAATGGGAGGGTGACACACCCAGTTCCACGGAGACAGAAGTTCTTGTGCTTGGGACCCTCCTATAGACCTTCCCCTATGTATCTCATCTGGTTGTTCATCTGTATCCTTCATCATACTCTTGAACAAACTGGTGAACTGTATATCTGAGTTCTGTGAGCTGTTCTACAAGTAATCAAATCCAAGGGGGAGAAGTTTATAGGAATATCCAATTTGTAGTCAAGTGAGACAGGACCTACTATTCCCTACTGGGAACCTACTATTTGCTGTTGGCATCTGAAGTAGGGGACAGTCTTGTGGGACTGAGTCCTTCATCTGTGGGATCTGATGCAATTTTCAGGTAGGTAGGTCATAACTGAGTTAAATTGTAGGACACCCTTGGGTTCTGGTCGTTCCAAATGTTCTTTCTCAGCCCCCTCCCCCATCAGGGTTTGCCTGTTCTTCTCTAGCACAAAGTGCCCCATCATGAGATTGATCCTTATTAGGCAACCCCCAAAAAGCATACACAGCAAATTCTTCTTCTTCTTCTTTTTTTTTTTTTTAAAGATTTTATTTATTTATTTGACAGAGAGAGATCACAAGTAGACGGACAGGCAGGCAGAGAGAGAGAGAGAGAGAGAGAGAGAGGGAAGCAGGCTTCTTGCTGAGCAGAGAGCCCGATGTGGGACTCAATCCCAGGACCCTGAGATCATGACCTGAGCCGAAGGCAGCGGCTTAACCCACTGAGCCACCCAGGCGCCCCGCAAATCCTTCTTTTTAAAAAATTTTCATTTTTGAAATATGGTTGCCATATAATGTTATGTTAGTTCCAGGTGTACAACATAGGGATTCAACAACTCTCATTATGTTCCGTAATGTTCACTACAGTAAGTGTAGTCCCCATCGCTCACCACACAATTATTTTCATCCCTGTGACTTTTCCACACCTGGAATGTTTTGTTTTATTTTTGTTTTATTTTTATTATTATTTAAATTTATTATTTTTTAAAAAGGTTCTATTTATTTATTTGAGAGAGAGAGTGTGAGTCCAGAAGCGGGGTGGGGAAGGGACAGAGTGAGAGCAGACTCCCTGCTGAGCACAGAGCACAGAGCACAGAGCACAGAGCACAGAGCCTGACATGGGGCTCCGGGCTCGATCTCAGGACCCTGAGATCATGACCTGAGCTGAAGTAAGACACTTAACCACCTGGGCCACACAGTCGCCCCCATAACTGGAAGTTTGTACTTCTTAATCCTCTTCACTGGTCCTGCCAACAGCTTGTTCCCTGTGTTTGTGAGTCTTTCTGGTTTGTTTTGTTTTTTAGATTCCGCAAATAAATGCAATCATACAGTTTTTGTCTTTCTCATAGCAAATTCTTGTCCTGAATTCGCTTTCTTTTTCTTTCTTTTCCTTCTTTTCTATCCTCTTTTTAGTTGTCCCATAATCCACCAAGATTTATACAAATTTTGTATGTCCTGTGACTTATATTTAATGACTATTTCCTCCCATCTCTCAAAGAGAAAGCGCAAATCTGTAATTCACATTTGAAATCTCACCTTCCTTTTCTTCTCCTGCCTTAAGGCCACCCATTCCCTTCACCCTGTCCCAGCCTGTCATTTTTGGGGATATGTCTCCACTGTACTCTCTGCATTTCCAGGGAGAGTTTGTGATTTGTTAAAATCTCTTAGATTTGACTGGTTGTTTTGGTTCTAAGGTTGGGAGGCCAAAATGGTTTATTCAAGAATAAAAGTTTCTTTGAAGTTAGGGACATGAAGAATCTTTGCAACATGCTTTTCAAAGCATCTGGGTTTATACTCCCGAGCTCATGGAAATGAGGAAATGAGGAAATGAGGAAGGAAAAGAGAGAGATTTCCACCAGCTGAGGTGGTCTTAAGAGTTCTGCTCCTTATCACATCAGTACACTCTCCCTTAGCAGGACGTTTTCTGAAAAAGCATTTCACAACATTTGCCACCTTATAACTCAACAAGTGTGTTATTTCCTGTCAGTTTAACTTCTCCAAACTTTTGCTTAACAATAGCCATAAATTCTCAGAAACAGGAGGATAGTGCAACCCTGCTCTTCCTCATCACCATCCTGTTACCTCCCTAAAGTTCCTGAAACAATACAAATGGTGAGCTCTTAACAGAGGCCAGAAGTGGGGACAAGGCCCGGCTTTTCCTACATGGCCCTGCCGAATGGCATCCCTCCATTTCTTTGTCCTGCCAGCACTCATGAGTCTATTCTTTGACACTATTAGTGTATTTCTCTTTGTGGCTGACATTTCCTAAATTTTTTCAACAGGCTGTGCTCTCTATCCAGTGGCTGCTGGAGAAAAAAAAAATGGTGCCGGGCTGTGACAACTGCTGGGTCAACCAGGCCAAGGAAAGGGAGGTGATGTCCTTGGAAGAAGGCAGACCTCTCCCACTCCCAGATTGGACTGGGTCTCTTAAGTGCAAACAGATATCTTATTTTCTGTTTTGGATTTGGAGTCATCTCTTGAGATAAGCAAGAAGAGATCCTTCCTAGCTTGCCAACTTGTTGATTCTGCCTGAATTCTTGTAAAAGACAACTTTGTTTATTAATGGGATCATGCATCTGAGAGTGAAAAGCCTCATTTTGTCCAACTTTCTGACTTGCAGATGAGGAAAGAGGCCCAGAGACATTAAAAGATATCCCCAATAACAGTAATATTATATAAATGATATAGCTCAAAAGTGGCTTTGGCCTGCACTGTACAGAAGAGGAAATGGACAATCAGAGTGATGAGGTTGCCTGGCCCAGGACAGCACAGAGTCAGTAACGGAGGCTGGACTTGAGGCCAGGTCTCCTGATTCCCACTATGATGCTCTTTGACAGACACGGCAGCCTCTGGGCGTGGGAGTGGACTTTGGAAATAGTAAAGTCCGCTGCCCAGAGTCCCACTTTACTTTTTTGTCTATTCTTGGTGATCCAGAACAGTACTAGAAGTGCACATGCAATTAACAAATTCAACTGTATTTATTTGCTCTACATCGGTGAAGCACATGGTATGCAATTCAGAGGACACAAAGGGGCAGACAGTGAAAAAATTCTCCCTCATGTTCCTGTCCCCCATCTGGTTTTCCTCCCCAACTTCTTGTGTGTCCTTTCAGATATGTTCATGCTTAGATACATACACATTTATACATTTTTAAAAATGTTATGTTTTTATTTGACAGACAAATCACAAGCAGGCTGAGAGGCAGGCAGAGAGAGGTGGGAGGAAGCAGGCTCCCTGCTGAACAGAGACCCTGAGGCAGGACTCAATCCCAGGACCCCGAGATCATGACCTGAGCCGGAGACAGAGGCTCAACCCACTGAGCCACCCAGGAGCCCACATTTATACATTTTTAATAAAAAATGGAAGCATACTGTACTCAGTTCTCTACTTTGCATTTTAAAAAATTTGATATATTTTGGGTATCACCCTTATCAGTGCAGATAGAGCTGCCTCCTTTTTACTGGCTGCAAATATTCCATTGAAAGGAGATACCCTAATTTGCTTATCCAGTCCACCCTTGATGGACATCAGGTGGTTTCCATTTTTAGGTTGCTGGTACGAAGAATATACTATCCGTGTCTTTGTGTACGTTTCCTAGAATACTCAGAAGAGACTGGCAATCTACACCTGTGGGCCAATTTCAAACTGCCATTTATTCTTGTAAATAAAGTTTTATTGGGTGGTAGCCACACCTGTTTGTTTACATATTGTCTGTGGCTGCTTTCATGCTGTAACAGCAGACCTGAGTATTTGCAACAGAAATACGTGGCCTGAAAAGAAAATGGGATGCCTGGCTGGCTCAGCCGGTTAAGTGTCTGTCTTTGGGTTAGGGAATGGTCCCAGGATCCCGGGATTGAATCCTACATCAGGGTCCCTGCTCAGCGGGGAGCCTGTTTCTCCCTCTGCCTGCAGCTCCCTCTCTCTTTGACAAACAAATAAATAAAATCTTAAAAAAAGAATTACATGGCCTGGAATCCCAAAATATTTACTACCTGGCACTTAAAAAAAAAAAAGATTTTATTTACTTGAGAGAGAGAGAGAGCGAGAGTGAGAGAGAGAGAGAGGGCACAGGAGCACGAGCTGCAGCCCTCCATCCAAGGACCCTGAGATCATGATCTGAGCCGAAGGCAGATGCTTAACTGATTGAGCCCCCCAGGCGCCCCTACCTGGCCCTTAAAAAAAAAGTTTTGGTGGACTCCCATCTATAGGACAAATTCCTATTAGTGAAATTGCTGGGTTAAGAGTTTCACATTTCACACTTGACAGTTCGAGCCCCATTCTCTTCACAGAGGTTGGACTTGTTTATTCTCCCATCGACAGTGTGTTTTTCCATGTTCACACCAATGTAGTTCACTGGACATTTTCACCTTTGCCGGTCTGACAGGTAGAAAAAAAATATTTCTTTGGATTTGTTTTGCATTTGTCTGATTTTGAGTGAAACCAAGCATCTTTTTCTGGTTGGAGAAGGGTGACGCTGAGGGAAAGAGAAACAAATGCGAAGTAAATTATGCGTCTCAATTTTTTGATGTAACGGAACTCACATCACTGAACAAACCCAGCAGAGACCCTACTGCCACTATCCCTAGACCCCACAGTCCGTCTCTTCTCTCCTGCCCAGAAAATGGATTCTGAGCAGCACCTGCTTCCTCATGCTGCTCTGCCCTGGGTTTACTCACCATGCACGCTGTGAGCAGCTGTTCGATGGGAAAATGAGTTCTGGTTTCAATCTTGGGAAAGTGGAACTGAGACCGTGGGAAATTCCTGCACCCAGGAGGCTCTTCAGAAGGTGCAGGTCAGCCTCAAAGAAGTGCCACAACAAGCACTACCCAGGGTGGGAGTGGGGAAGCAAATGCACCTTCTCTCTCCTTCCTCCCCATTCCTTTCTTCCTTTCTTCCTTCCTTCTTTCCTTCCTCTCTCTCTTCCTTTCTCTTTCTCTCATTCATTCATTCATTCATTCATTCTTTCTTTCTTTCTCCATGCCCAACGTGGGGCTTGAACTCATGATCCTGAGATTATGAGTCATGTACTCTACTGACCGAGCCAGCCAGGTGCCCAGATCCCCCTTTCAGTTGGGGATGCAGAGAGGGAAGTGCTTCTTACCCCCTTGTGGGTTTAGACTGTGCTGTTGGGAATGGGTGTTGGCTGCCAGGAGCCATGTGTGAGACACAGCAAGGGGCCGGGCATTCCTACCAGACTCAAGAGGCATCTGTTCCTCTCACTGGCAGGGAGGAAATCAGTGAGGCCCAGTGTTTGAGGGTCCAAGTTCATTTGTACACCTGTTCATTAGGTGAGCATTTGTAGCTCCTACAAATGCTGTTGCTGTTTAGCATGGAGAAGGGTCCTTGGTTGGGTGCTAAGGTGCTCTGGCTGAGGGGACTGATGGATGCAAGGGCCAGGGGCCAGCTGAGTCTTTACAGCTTGTCAAATTTAGAGATAAGTTGCTTTGAGAATAAAGCTTTAATCCAAAAAGGTAGCAAAGGACTACCGTTTTACTGGTGGTGAAGATAAAGAAAGGGCTCCTCCGCAGCGAACTAGATCCTTAAACTATGGCAGGGCCGTAATCACATTTCAGTGTGGAAAATGAGATTTTTAAGTTCCCGGAGAGGAACTTTTGGAAATGACTGTGCTGGAAATGGGCCAAATTAGTGATGGTAAATCCCTTTAATGGAATAGTATGTGGCTGTTAAAAGAGTGTGGTGGATCCATGTGTACAGATAGGGAATCTTTTCCAAGAAATCAGTAAATGGAAACCTCAAGGGGAGGGGTGGTCATGAAGCGTTGGGCATTGGGACTTGTAGAAGCAAAGAGTGAGACAGGGATTCTTGTGCTTTGAGGAGGGGTGCTCGCAGGAAAAGGGGAGTGTTGGGGAGAGGGGCAGTGGGAGCAGGGCAAGGGAAAAAAAAGCTAAGCAAGGCCTCTGTAAGCATCAGCTTTAGCCTGATCCGGGAGGGAGAATAGGGGCGTGAGTTGTACCGCACGGTTGTCCACTCTCTCACCCCGTCTTGGCTGCCGTGCATCCCAGGCTGGAGTGGGGTGGGAGGGGGAGGATCCTCTGAGGAAGAGGGCTAGTGTGAAGCATTCGTGACCTCGCCTACAGCAGCCAGGCGATGGGTTCTCCGGCTTTCCGGGACATCTGGGCAGAGCTCCATGGTACCCGCTGCGACAAGTCGCCACCATTTGTGGGACAGGGTAGAGATGTCTATGAATGGCCTTGTACGTATGGGGACTAAGAGTGGAGGCTCTTACCTGGAGCCCGTGGAACTCCAACCGCTTCAGAGACAGAACCATATTTCAATAGAATTGGCTTCTTTTTTCCTCTGTATTTTATTTTACATGTTTTCTGACCTTATCCATAGGCTCCATCAGACCTCGAATGAGCGCGTGGTGCGCGCCCAAGAATAAAGAGATGCGAGAAGGCAGTACAGCACTTGCTTTGCTGGGCGAGGCGAGAGGTGGGTACCTAGGGGAGGGGCTCAGAGTGGCAGAGAGACTTCACATTCTTTGTATACCCTTTTGTACTGTTGGAGTTTTTGCTCTGTGCATTAATTATATTTTAAAAAGATAGGAGAAAAATGATAGGAAATGTATTTTAGAAAGTTACCTATTTCTCCAAAGAGCTAGGAGGAAAAAAGGAGGAAGAGCGGATATGGGGGAAGTACCCCCAAATGAACCTGATTGTTCCTGGGTTTTCTTTTTACTCTCATTTCCTGGGGTGCCTTTTCTGTTTTATACCACTTCTCCGACTGCTTGCTTTCCTCTCCAAAAAATCCTGTCTCTCTAATGCTTGTATGCGATTTTGAAGCTGTTTTGGCACACTTGGATGGAACCTGCATAATTATCTTTTATTAATTTTTGCCCAAGTCATAATCAAATGATAACTAAAGTGTAACGTCATTTCTTAGCATATATACCTCTATTTGCCAAATAGACCACTTTAGTCTGCATGATTTTTGTGGGTCAAAAGCATGCCTTTAGATGGAGAATGTATTTCTGTGATGAGAATAAATATGGGAAGGTATTTCATGCTCAAGATGGAGGTTTTTAATCAGAACACATTTGAGAACATTAGATGTCTCCTTTATTCACAGTATACTTCTAAAGAGTCAAGATTTACTAAATCCTACCTCTCAGGATTTTAAAATGAATGTGCACTCTCCACCACTTTTGTTGCCAAGGGAGCTCACATCTGCCCTGGAAAATCTTCCTGTGGAGCGATGTCAGCAGAGATAAATGAATGAGAGTACATGCGGTTCTATAATAATAGTGCAATTTGGCTAAGGGGTGACATCATCTTTTCACTGTTGTATCTGCCAGTCTAAGTAGCAATAAGTCCAGCTGAGCTAGGGAATGAATTACAGGGAAAGTAGATGGGCAAGGTGAGATGAAACATACAAAATGGAGTAGAAAATTAAATTTAAAAAGAAGGTAGCTTGGAATAGATTCAGTCCACAATATATTTCTTCTTATGTGTGGCTCTGATTTAATTACACGTCATAATCTGCCATCATTCTGGATTATGTGGAAAGATGCAAGTCTTCTTTCCTAATGGATGTTTTGCTATATATACACATGGGTATCGCCAGAGTATAAATAGGGATGTTGGAATTGATTTTAGTCTTTAAAGGGCACAGTTAAATGCTGGAAGATAAAATACCTTTATCAGTTCAGTCCACTCACTGTGATTCCACATGCCTCTCTGGTAACACTTGAAGGAGGGTTTGCTGGGTTTTATTTGGATGTCGAGAGAAGAATATCACCATCCTTCATGCTGATGAGCCCCGGTCATGGTTTGTTTCTGGCAAGGAGCAGTATATGACTCTCTATTGGTTCTTGGAGTGCTGGATTAGTATTTACTCATTGCCTTATTTTTTTCCTTCTTAAGTAACAGCTTTATTGAGATAGAATTCACATACTAAAATATTGTTCCTGTTTAATTTTTTTATATTCCTGTCCTCTAATACCCACAGGCATTGGATGATGAATTTCTGCAAAGGCATTGATGGTGGTTATGAGGAATAAATCCTGCAGATGGATCAAATCAAAACATCAGATCTCAAGGCTGGATAAAAGAGTCCTGAAAAGGAGGGAGAAACAGAAATTAAGGACAGGAAAGAGCAGTTGGTTATTGAAAAGAAAATCTTCTGCTGTTTAAATAAAGAGCAAAGAGCTTTCATTGTTGGCTCCCCACATGGCTGTATCTTTTTTGAGCAGCAAGTTGCAAGATCAAGAAAGTAGAAGGAACTTAGACTTGAACTAATTAGTAGTAATGAAAATGTACGAGACATCAACAACGAATTTCCTAGGCAATTTCATTTCCAAAGCACATTCGCATGTATCACAGGTAAAATGTTTTCCACAAACACTAAAAAATAGGATTTTATTTGCAAAAGCAATTTTTGTGGCCTAAGGAAGAAACGGCTCATTGAAACAGAACTTTGCTGCTTTGGTTTCAAAGAATTCTATGATTTGAAGAATTCTGTGGAACATACGGGTTCAGAAGTCTCTGTACACAGAACAAGCATATCTGGTAATGAAAATGTTCTTTTGGTCCAGCATTATGGTTATGCTTTAAAAGTGTTATTATGCTAGGAATAGGCAGAAGCTGTAAAGAGGAAGTAAGTAGGACAATACTTTGTGTTTGAATAGGCTTGATACTTTCCAAAATATTCAGACCCCATCAAAACCTGGTAGCAAGTATTATCCTCATTTTACTGATGAGAAGCATGCTTCTAAGAAAGTTCTTTTACAGTAGACAGAAAATTCAACTCAAAGTGGCCTAAGCAATAAAAGGTATGTGTCTTTCTATGTGTGTGTGTCTGTGTGTGTGTGTGTTTTTGGCTTGCAGAATTGAAAAGTCCAGAGAAGGAACCAACTTTGGTACCATCAGGGGCCAGTTTCTCTAGATGGCTCCCAGTTCTGTTTTCCTAAAATATAGTTTTCTTCTAAGACAGGCTTTCCTCCTGAGGTTGCCAGATAGCTCTGAATCAAGTTGAAAAAAAAAAAAAAGAAAGAAAAAAAAGAGTACCTCTGTCTCACAGTCCCAACATAGTCTAGTGATTGTGTCTCGTTGGCTGTGATTAGGTCACATCTTCATCCCTGAACCTATCACTGTGGCCAGAAGGATGCTGTCTGTCCTCTGAATCACCAGGCTATAGATGATAACTCCCCGCCTGAATGCATGGGGTGGGGGCCAGACGGCTTTCCACGGGTGAAGAGAGGCATTCACCCAGTTTTATTGAGATAGAATTGATAGATAACATCGTGTAAGTTAAAATTACCTAATTTCGGGGGCGCCTGGGTGGCTCAGTGGGTTAAGCCGCTGCCTTCGGCTCAGGTCATGATCCCAGGTCCTGGGTTCGAGCCCCACATCGGGCTTTCTGCTCAGCAGGGAGCCTGCTTCCTCCTCTCTCTCTGCCTGCCTCTCTGCTTACTTGTGATTTCTCTCTGTCAAATAAATAAATAAAATCTTTAAAAAAAATTACCTAATTTCGTATCTCCAGTGTAGGCTGATCGAATGTTAATCTGATATTGACATGATATAACTTTTTTTTTTTGGCAACTGGATTCTAAACTTTTGAGGGTAAGGGTTATATTTTGATAGTTTCTGTGTCTTTGTGCACAGTGTTTAGCATGCTCATTTTCCTTTAGTCAAAATTCAGGAGATACTTGAGTTATTGAAATAGTTTTCCTAGTGAGATTATTAAATTAACTTGTACACTGCCATGGGAACAGCTGTATACTGATTCCTTATCCATCATGTTGAAATGAGGGGAGGGGAGGATGGAGAATCCATTTTTATAAAGATTTCCAGGTGATTCTCTTCAGGGCATTTAAAAAATTTGCTTCAAGATTTCAACATATAAATATCAGAAAGCCGGTTGACCGACATAGAACTCTTCAGCATATCACAAATAGCCAAGGAAGTGGTGTTGAAGTCAACACCCTTTAGAAATCTCTTGCAAGGGTGCCTGGATGGTTCAGTTGTTAAGCATTTGCCTTGGGCTCAGGTTGTGATCCCAAGGTCATGGGATTGGGGCCCACGTCTGGCTCCTTGCTCAGTGGGAAGCCTGCTTCTCCCACTCCCCTGCTTGTGTTCCCTCTCTCTCTGTGTCTCTCTCTGTCAAATAAGTAAATAAAATCTTAAAAAAAAAAAAGAAATCTCTTGCAAGAGAAAACCTACAACTGTAAAAACTGAAAAAGAATGAAATCAACAAGAATTAAAATGGGAGAGAAAGACTTTGGTTAAATTGTGATGTTTGGGTTGCCTATTGCTACATAATAAATTGCTCCAGAACAGAGGGGTTTAAAACAACAGTCATTTATTATTTCTCATTCTGTTGCTTGCCTGGGTGAAACTGGCTGGTTTCTCAGCTCCATTTGGTATAACTGCAGTCACTCATGGAGCTGCGTTCACCTGGGAGCTCAGCAAGGGCCACAACACCTGAGAAGCCCTCTTTTTTTTTTTTTTTTTTAAGATTTTATCCATTTATTTGACAGAGAGAAATCACAAGTAGGCAGAGAGGCAGGCAGAGAGAGAGGAGGAAGCAGGCTCCCTGCTGAGCAGAAAGCCCGATGCGGGGCTTGAACCCAGGACCTGGGATCATGACCTGAGCCGAAGGCAGCGGCTCAACCCACTGAGCCACCCAGGCGCCCCCTGAGAAGGCCTCTTAGAGTTGAAAGGTTCTTTCCTTGTGACGTCTCATCATCTAGTAGTCTGGCCCTCACTCCTTTGTAGGATGATGGCCGTCTTCCAAGAGGAGAAGCAGAAGCCAGTTCCCTTAAGTGGGCTCAGAAGTGTCAGGACATCACTATGGCTACCTCTATTGGACAAGTCAAGGGATAGGGCCATTCCAGATTCGAGTGAAGGAAGGAAAGTAGACTCCACTTCTCAGTGTCAGGAGTGTGCAGAGGAAGGGGAAGAATTGCTGGTGGCCATATTTGGGTACTTTCTACTATATTTATTTATAGTTACATCTGGCACACTTAGTAAGAAGTGGCGATGCCTTTGGGCCTTCTAAACTTAAGCCTAAAAACAACTACAGGATCCATGCAATGGAGTGCCATCCAGAAATAAAGAGGAATGAAATATTGATACGTGCGACACCACAGATCTGCTCAAAAACATCATGTCAAGTAGAAGAAGCCAGACACAAAAGACCATGTACTGTATGATTCCATTTGTCTAAAATGTCCAGAAAATGCACCTCTAAGGAGAAAGAAAAGTATATTAGTGGGTGCCTGGAGGTAAGAATGAGGATTAATTGTAAATGGGCATGAGAAGTCTTACTGGGGTAATAAAAATGCTCTGAAACTAGATTATGGTGATGACTACATAATTCAGGAAATTTATTGAAAATCACTGAATTGTACACTCAGGAGGAGCGAATCTCGTGATATATAAATTGTAAGCCAATGAAGTTGCTAAGAAAATGCAGAAGGGTGGTCTTTAATTCAAGAGACATGTTCCTGGAGGCTTTGCATCATTAAAATCTTCAGAGATGGGGGTGCCTGGGTGGCTCCGTCGTTAAGGTTCTGCCTTTGGCTCAGGTCATGATCCCAGGTTCCTGGGATTGAGCCCTGCATTGGGTTTCCTTGGCAGGAAGCCTGCTTCTCCCTCTCCCTCTGCTGCTCCCCTGCTTGTGTTCCCTCTCTCACTGTGCCTCTCTCTGTCAAATAAATAAAATATTAAAAAAATAACATCTTCAGAGTTGAAGGGTAGTTTCCCCACGGGAATAAGTTTAAAGTGGAGGACATATATTCACAAAGTGTAAAACCCCACACCTATTTTGGCTATTTTTGCTTCAAGTGCTTTTTGTTTTCTTAGCCTTCGATTGTTAACATAATACTCTCTCTTAATTTAACAGTAGGGTATATCGAGGTTGATATCTGGGCTTCTTCCCCAGCTTTTTGTGCTGGACAAACTCCTAGTCCAAAGCAACTAATTTTCCAGTGAGTTTTTCATTCTGAGGACCATCACTTAAGTAAACACCTGCATGACATTGTTAAAGCCTCCTCAAAAGATTTTGATTCTTTTAAAAAAGATTTATTTATTTTGTAAAAGAGAGAAAGAGAGAAAGCACACAAGCAGGAGAATGGGCAGAGGGAGATGGAGAAAGAGAAATCTTAAGCAGACCGCCCACTGAGTGCAGAGCCCAACTTGGGGCTTCATTTCACGACCCTGAGATCAAGACCTGAGCTGAAATCAAGAGTCAGACACTTAATCAATCAAGCCCCCCAGGTGCCCCAGAAGATTTTAATTTTTTTCCTTTTTTAAAGATTTTATTTATTTATTTGACAGAGAGAGATCACAAGTAGACAGAGAGGCAGGCAGAGAGAGAGAGAGAGAGAGAGAGGGAAGCAGGCTCTCTGCTGAGCAGAGAGCCGGATGCGGGACTCCATCCCAGCGAGCCAGATGCGGGACTCGATCCCAGCACCCTGAGATCATGACCTGAGCCGAAGGCAGAGGCTTAACCCACTGAGCCACCCAGGCGCCCCGAAGATTTTATTTATTTATTTTTTTTAAAGATTTTATTGATTTATTTTGACAGACAGAAATCACAAATAGGCAGAGAAGCAGAGAGAGAGAGAGAGAGGAGGAAGCAGGCTCTCTGCCGAGCAGAGAGCCCGATGCAGGGCTCGATCCCAGGATCCTGGAATCATGACCTGAGCCGAAGGCAGAGGCTTTAACCCACTGAGCCACCCAGGCGCCCCTTTTTTTTAAAGATTTTTTTTTAATTTATTTATTTGACAGACAGATCACAAGTAGGCAGAGAGAGAGGAGGAAGCAGGCTCCCCGCTGAGCAGAGAGCCCGATGCGGGGCTTGATCCCAGAACCCTGGGATCATGACCTGAGCTGAAGGCAGAGGCTTTAACCCACTGAGCCACCCAGGTGCCCCAAGATTTTAATTCTTAACAACTGTCACATTTAAAGTGAGAGCATAATGGTTACTGAAGCCAATAGTGGACGTTTGGATGTCCACGAGTGATAGTTTCTGCTGATCAAAGATTGCAGGTGTTTCTGTTAACCAGTTGAAGTGACACCTTCCTATGACATTAACCAATACATAGTTTGCAAGTCACTCAGCTTGTCCATCTTGAAATTTTGTAAACTTTGACAAATTTTTACATTTAAGGAGAGCTCATATTGTTTAAAATTTTGCTCACAAGTGAGACTTCATTATTATCTCTGTGTTGCACTATTTGAAATCCTTCAAATTCACAGGAGATGCAAATACACCAGGTTACAGAGTTGGTGATGGTGAGAACCTGCCAGCCGGGCCTCCCCACCCGCCCCCATGATGTTATTGCGATGGGAAAAACCTCAATATTCAGCATGTGCATTCCAGATGGCTCATGAGCCCTTAGTATTTGCTTCTATTCAATTTGTAAGGAGTTTGTGTTCCATGAATTTGCATTAAGTTTCAGGTTAGATTCAATAATCCTAAATACCAAATGAAATTCTGTCTGATCCATTCAGCCTCTGAATCTTGTCGGAAACTCCAAAATTGGCTTGGTTTTCTTCAAGGATTTATGAATCTGGGCTGAATTTGAGGTTCATAAAAGGACTCAGCCAGAGTTGCTTTAGTCTGGAATTTCAAAAGAAGTGTTTTGCACATTTTCTTCAATACATAGCAAACAAGTTGTCAAAGTCTGCTGGGTTTATGTCCTGCTCTTCCTAAATACTGGACTACCCATTTTGGATCTTCATTTCTTCAAGCCCATTTATGGGTTGAATTGTGTCACCACCCCCTTCCACTTACATGTTGATGTCCTGACCCCCACAGCCTCAGAATGTGACCTCATTTGGAGACAGGGTTTTATACAGGTATTCAAGTTAAAATGAGTTCCTTAGGGTGGGTTCTAATCCAATATGATTGGTGTCCTTATGAAAAGGGGGGAACTTGGATACAGAGATATGCACATGGGGAGAACATATGTGAATATCAAGGCAGAGATCAGGTGGATGTGTCGAGAAGCCAAGGAATGCCAAAGATTGCTTGCAAACCATCAGCAGCCAGGGGAGAGGACTGGAACATATTCTTCCTTCCAGCTGGAACCAACCCTGCTGACACCCAGACCTCGGACTTGAAGCCTCCAGAACTGTGTGATGATAAACTTCTGTGGTTTAATCACTCAGTATGTGGCACTTGGTTATAACTTCTCTAGCAAACTAATAACATTGGTAAAATAAGAAGATAGACAAATGGCATTTGTTTTGGAGCTTGACCAAATCCTTTCAGTGCATTATGTCAGTTGATTTTCAACAGAAAACCCAGAAAGGTAGGCATCCATTTCATTGTCCCCACAAGGAAATGAAGGCTGAGCAGCTTGGCCAAGATTGCACAGCTCATTTCCTTGGCTGATGCTGGGACACAGATGGCCTCTTTCCTAGTTCAGTCCTCTGGTGCTTGTTAGTGGCAGAGTTTGGGAATCAAAGACAGGATTAACAGAGATGATCTTAATCTACAATATTAGGAGTTGGATGAGATAATAGCATGTATATTACTTTCTATGTGTCAGGCACTGTCTTAGGCCTTACCAAATTAACTCTCTCATTTACTTCTCATAACAACCCTATGAAATAAGTGTTATTATTCCCATTGCATAGGAAAGAAAAGTGAGACACGGAGATATTATGTTATGAAGGAAATGTTTTCATTCATGTGAATGAGCTCCTAGGAAGGGAGTGGAAATTTGCCTAATTTCTCTCTCTGATTATTTTATTTTAATATATTTTTATCTATATATTATACCTCAAGCATATATCATATCATGTATCATATACACATCATGTACCAATTATTAAAAAAAATCAAGAGACTTTACAAAATACCAGGTCCATTATTTTAATATTTCCAGAGTGCCTTCTAAACTTTTTTCCATTCGCATGAAGAATCTTTACATAGGGTCCTCATAACATGTATAAAAATTGGTATTCTGCTTTCTTTCCGTTCAATATCACACTAATAGCATTTTACTTGTTCTAATGCAGTACATATTTGCTGTGATCATTTTAACTTTTAAGTTTTTATTTATTTACTAATCTTCACCCTCAGTATGGGGTTCGAACTCACCACCCTGACATTAAGAGTCAGATGCTCTTCCAACTGAGCCAGTCAGGTGTCCCTGCTGTGATCCTTTTTTTTTTTTTTTAATTTTAAAGATTTTATTTATTTATTTGAGAGAGAGAGAGAGAGAGTGCAAGTGTGAGTACAAGTAGGGAGGGGAATAGAGGGAGAGGGAGAAGCAGACTCCCTACTGAGCGCAGAGCCTGATACAGGGCTTCATCCCAGGACCCCAAGATCATGACCTGAGCCGAAGGCAGATGCTTAAACAACTGAGCCACCCAGGTGTCCCATTGCTATGATTATTTTAATGAATACTTCAGAAATCCTCTGTAAAGCTATAACGGCTCTTTGTGGAAGAATTGAAGAATAACCCAGCTGAAGTTGAGGAAAAGGTCAACATGCAATTTGAACAGGTTACCCACAATTTTATGTTTCTGTGCTTTGGTGCTTAATGAGCAAACTCTACTGATGTCGTTGAGAGCTATTGCTGCATAATTGATCACCCCAAACATAGTGTAAAACAGCAGACATTTTATTATGTTGAGGAGAACTGTGGGTCCAGAATTCGGAAAGCGTATGATCAGCACAATGCATACAGCTTATTCTGTTCCATGATGTCTGGGGCCTCAGCTGGGAACGCTTGGGGAATAGGGGCCAATTTGATGATGGTCTGAAATCATCCAAAGGCTTTTTCACTCACATGTCTAAAGGGTGATGTTCACTATTGGCTGGGGCCTTGGCTGGAAACATCTAGAGCTTTCTCTTTTGTGCTTGGACCTTCCCCTAGCATGGTACTTTGGTTCCAAAAGCACCTTCCGCTAGCGTGGCACTTTGGTTCCAAAAGTAAATATTCCAACAGAACCAGGCAGAAGCTGTGAACTTCCTATGAACTAGTTTTGGAAGTACATAGCATCGCTACCACCGTTTAGTCATAAACCCTCCGATGTTCAAGGAGGGAACACAGATTCCCTTATCTTGATGTGAGGAAAGTTAAAATCACATCAAAAACGTGTATGATGGGAGTTATTGTTGTGGCTAGTTTTGAAAAATGAAACGTGCAATAAAGTTGTTGAAGTAAAACCATTTGTGATTTGTGTTTGCTCTTACAGCTCTTGTGAATAAGTATACTTAAAAAATACAGTGCCTCTCTTTAATCTAGATTGGCAAAATGTGTCTTATTTGATATATTTTACCCCTAATGGATAGTTGCTGAAAGAATGAACTAATCCTGGTTTCCCTACCAACATTTATGACCTTGGACAAGTGACCTTTCTTTTTCCCTCTGTTTTAAAATTCCAGTGTAGTTAACATACAGGATTATATTAGTTTCAGGTGTACAACATAGTGATTCAGCACTTCTATATATTACTTAGTGCTCATCAAGTTAAGTCTACACTTAATCCCCTTCATCTATTTCACCCATTGTCCCTACCCATCTCTCCTCTGACAAGCGGCCTCTCTTGACTTCAAGTCCCTCATCTGTAATAATTGAACCTACCTTACTGGGCTGTTGTAAGGGTTAAATACCTTAATACCAGTAAAGCAATTAGTATGATACCTGGTTTGGCTTATAGTCAGCACTCCATAAACAAACAATAACGGTTATTGTTGTCGTTATTGTGGTCCAAGTATGGATGGCTTTTATAATGTCTTTATTAACATATAATGTATTATTTGCTTCAGGGGTACAGGTCTGTGAATCATCAGGCTTACACATTTCACAGCACTCACCACAGCACATACACTCCCCAATGTCCATAACCCAGCGACTCTATCCCTCCCCTCCTAACCCCCGGCAACCCTCAGTTTGTTTCCTGGGATTGAGTCTCTCTTGGTTTGTCTCCCTCCCTGGTCCCATTTTGTTTCATTTTTTCCCCTCCCTACTCCCACCCCCCTGCAACACCCCACCCTATCTCTCAAATTGCTCATAACAGAGAAATCATATGATAATTGTCTTTCTCTGATTGACTTATTTTGCTTAACATAATACCCTCTAGTTCTGTCCACATTGTTGCAAATGCAAGATTTCATTTCTTTTGATGGCTGCATAGTATTCCATTACCTATATATACCACATCTTCTTTATCCATTCACCTGTCGATTGACATCTAGGCTTTTTCCATAGTTTGGCTATTGTGGACATTGCTGCTATAAACATTGGGGTGCATGTGTCCCTTCGGATCATTACATTTGTATCTTTAGGGTAAATACCCAATAGTGCAATTGCTGGGTCCTAGGGTAGCTCTATTTTCAACTTTTTGAGGAACCTCCATACTGTTTTCCAGAGTGGCTGCACCAGCTTGCATTCCCACCAACAGTGTAGGAGGGTTCCCCTTTCTCTGAATCCTCGCCAACGTCTGTCATTTCCTGAATTGTTAATTTTAGCCATTCTGACTGGTGTGAGGTGGTATCGCACTATGGTTTTGATTTGTATTTCCCTGATGCCAAGTGATGTGGAGCACTTTTTCATGTGTCTGTTGGCCATTTGGATGTCGCCTTTGCTGAAACGTCTGTTTATGTCTTCTGTCCATTTCTTGGTTGGATTATTTGTTCTTTGGGTGTTGAGTTTGATAAGTTCTTTATAGCTTTTGGGTACTAGCCTTTTATCTGATATGTCATTTGCAAATATCTTCTCCCATTCTGTCATTTGTCTTTTGATTTTGTTGACTGTTTCCTTTGCTGTGCAAAAGATTTTGATCTTGATGAAGTCCCAATAGTTCATTTTTGCCCTTGCTTCCCTTGCCTTTGGTGATGTTTCTAGGAAAAATTCACTGTGGCTGAGGTCGAGGTTGCTGCCTGTGTTCTCCTCAAGGATCTTGATGGATTTCTGTTTCACATTGAGGTCTTTCATCCATTTTGAGTCTATTTTTGTGTGTGGTGTAAGGAAATGGTCCAGTTTCATTCTTCTGCATGTGGCTGTCCAATTTTCCCAACACCATTTGTTGAAGAGACTGTCTTTTTCCCATTGGACATTCTTTCCTGCTTTGTCAAAGATTAGTTGACCATAGAGTTGAGGGTCCATTTCTGGGCTGTCTCTTCTGTTCCATTGATGTATGTGTCTGTTTTTGTGCCAGTACCATACTGTCTTGATGATGACAGCTTTGTAATAGAGCTTGAAGTCTGGAATTGTGATGCTGCCAACTTTGGTTTTCTTTTTCAACATTCCTTTGGCTATTTGGGGTCTTTCCGGGTTCCATATAAATTTTAGGATTATTTGTTCCATTTCTTTGACAAAAGTTGTTGGTATTTTGATAGGGATTGCATTAAATGTGTAGATTGCTTTAGGTAGCATAGACATTTTTACAATATTTATTCTTCCAGTCTATGAGCTTGGAACTTTTTTTTTTTCCCCCATTTCTTTGTGTCTTCCTCAATTTCTTTCATGAGTACTTTATAGTTTTCTGAGTACAGATTTTTTTGCCTCTTTGATTAGATTCATTCCTAGGTATCTTATGGTTTGGGGTGCAATTGTAAATGGGATGAACTCCTTAATTTCTCTTTCTTCTGTCTTGCTGTTTGTGTATAGAAATGCAACTGATTTCTGAGCATTGATTTTATATCCTGATACTTTTCTGAGTTCCTGTATAAGTTCTAGCAGTTTTGGGGTGGGTCTTTTGGGTTTTCCACCTAACATATCATATCATCTGCAAAGAGGGAAAGTTTGACTTCTTCTTTGCTGATTTGGATGACTTTATTTCTTTTTGTTGTCTGATTGCTAAGGCTAGGACTTCTAGTACTATGTTGAATAGCAGTGGTGATAGTGGACAACACTGCTGTGTTCCTGATCTTAAGGGAAAAGCTCTCAGCTTTTCCACATTGAGAATATTCGCTGTGGGTTTTTCATAGATGGCTTTGATGATATTGAGGTATGTACCCTCTATCTCAACATTGTGAAGTTTTGATCAAGAAAGGATGCTGTACTTCATCAAATCTTTTTTGGCATTTATTAAGACTATCATATGGTTCTTGTTTTCTTTTATTAATGTATTGTATCACATTGATTGATTTGTGGATGTTGAACCAACCTTGCAGCCCAGGAATAAATCCCACTTGGTCTTGGTGAATAATCCTTTTAACGTACTGTTGGATCCTATTGGCTAGTATTTTGGAGAGAATTTTTGCATCTGTGTTCAATAAGGATATTGGTCTGTAATTCTATTTTTTGATGGGGTCTTTGTCTGGTTTTGGGATCAAGGTAATGCTGGCCTCATAAAATTAGTTTGGAAGTTTTCCTTCCATTTCTATTTTTTGAGGCCAGCATCAC
>NW_019154124.1:17159257-17188789 GCF_002288905.1 Enhydra lutris kenyoni | reverse complement strand
GGGCTGCAAGGTTGGTTCAACATCCACAAATCAATCAATGTGGATGTTGAACCAACCTTGCAGCCCAGGAATAAATCCCACTTGGTCTTGGTGAATAATCCTTTTAACGTACTGTTGGATCCTATTGGCTAGTATTTTGGAGAGAATTTTTGCATCTGTGTTCAATAAGGATATTGGTCTGTAATTCTATTTTTTGATGGGGTCTTTGTCTGGTTTTGGGATCAAGGTAATGCTGGCCTCATAAAATTAGTTTGGAAGTTTTCCTTCCATTTCTATTTTTTGGAGCAGTTTCAGGAGAATAGGTATTAACTCTTCTTTAAATGTTTGGTATGATTCCCCTGGGAGGCCATCTGGCCTGAGATTTTGTTTGTTGGGGGACTTTCAATGACTGCTTCAATCTCTTTACTGGTTATGGGTCTGTTGAGATTTTCTATTTCTTCTTGGTTCCATTTTGGTAGTTTATATGTCTCTAGGAATGCATCCATTCCTTCCAGATTGTCAAATTTGCTGGTGTGTATTTACTCATAATATGTTCTTATACTTGTTTGTATTTCTTTGGTGTTGCTTGTGATCTCTCCTCTTTCATTTATGATTTTATTAATTTGGGTCCTTTCTCTTTTGTTTTTGATAAATCTGGCCAGGGGTTTATCAATCTTATTAATTCTTTCAAAGAACCAGCTCCCAGTTTTGTTGATTCGTTCTACTGTTCTTTTGGTTTCTATTTCATTGATTTCTGCTCTGATCTTTATGATTTCTCTTCTTCTGCTGGATTTAGGTTTCATTTGCTCTTATATCTCCCACTGTTTTAGGTGTAGGGTTAGGTTGTGTACTTGAGACCTTTCTTGTTTCTTGAGAAAGGCTTGTATTGCTATATACTTTCCTTTCAGGACCGCCTTTGCTGTGTCCAAAGATTTTGAGCAGTTGTGCTTTCATTTTCATTTGTTTCCACGAATTTTTTAAATTCTTCTTTAATTTCCTGGTTGATCCATTCATTCTTTAGTAGGATGTTCTTTAGCCTCCATATATTTGGGTTCTTTCCAAATTTCCTATTGTTGTTTTGTTTCAAAACACTCGTTGTCTGCAAATATGCATGGAATGATCCCAATCTTTTGGTACCAGTTGAGACCTGATTTGTGATCCAGGATGTGATCTATTCTGCAGAATGTTCCACTTGCAATAGAGAAGAATGTGTATTCTGTTGCTTTTGGATGGAATGTTCTGAATATATTTGTGATGTCCATCTTGTCCAATGTGTCATTTAAAGCCTTTATTTCCGGGGCACCTGGGTGGCTCAGTGGGTTAAGCCTCTGCCTTTGGCTCAGGTCATGGTCTCAGGGTCCTAGGGTCCTGGGATCGAGCTCCACATCAGGCTCTCTGCTTAGCAGAGAGCCTGCTTCCCTTCCTCTTTCTCTCTGCCTGCCTCTCTGCCTACTTGTGATCTCTGTCTGTCAAATAACTAAATAAAATCTTAAAAAAAAAAAGATCCTCTCTCCCTGGGCAATCCCTTTAAATAAATAAATAAATAAATAAAGCCTTTATTTCCTTCTTGATCTTTTACTTAGATGATCTGTCTATTTCAGTAAGGGGGGTGTTAAAGTCCCCTACTATTATTGTATTATTGGCAATGTGTTTCTTTGATTTTGTTATTAATTGGTTTATATAATTGGCTGCTCCCATATTAGGGGCATAGATATTTAAAATTGTTAGATCTTCTTGTTGGACAGACCCTTTAAGTTTGATATAGTGTCCTTCTGCATCTCTTATAATAGTCTTTGGCTTAAAATCTAATTTATCTGCTGTAAGAATTGCCACCCCAGCTTTGTTTTGATGTCCATTAACATGGTAGATTGTTTTCCACCCCTTCACTTTAAATCTGGAGGTGTCTTTGGGTCTAAAATGAGTTTCTTGCAGACAGCATATTGGTGGGTCTTTTTTTTTTTTTTTTTAAATCCATTCTGATACCCTGTGTCTTTTGATTGGGGGCATTTAGCCCATTTACATTCAGGGTAACTATTGAAAGATAGGAATTTAGTGCCATTGTATTACCTGTAAGATGACTGTTATTGTATATTGTTTCTGTTCCTTTCTGATCTGTTACTTTTAGGGTCTCTCTTTGCTTAGAGGACCCCTTTCAATATTTCCTGTAGGGCTGGTTTGGTGTTTACAGATTCTTTTAATTTTTGTTTGTCCTGGAAGCTTTTTATCTCTCTTTCTATTTCCTTTTTTTTTTTTAAGATTTTATTTATTTATTTGACAGATAGAGATCACAAGCAGGCAGAGAGGCAGGCAGAGAGAGAGGAGGAAGCAGGCTCCCCGCTGAGCAGAGAGCCCAATGTGGGGCTCGATCCCAGGACCCTGGGATCATGACCTGAGCCGAAGGCAGAGGCTCAACCCACTGAGCCACCCAGGCGCCCCTCTCTTTCTATTTTCAATGATAGCCTAGCTGGATATGGTATTCTTGGCTGCATATTTTTCTCATTTAGTGCTCTGAATATATCATGCCAGTTCTTTCTGGCCTGCCAGGTCTCTGTGGATAAGTCTGCTGCCAGTCTCACATTTCTACCATTGTGTGTTATAGACTTCTTGTCCCAGCTGCTTTCAGGATTTTCTCTTTGTCACTTAGACTAGTAAGTTTTACCATTAGATGATGGGGTGTGGACCTATTTTTATTGATTTTGAGGGAGGGTTTTCTGTGCCTCCTATATTTTGATGCTTGTTCCCTTTGCCATACTAGGGACATTCTCTGTTATAATTTGCTCCACTATACCTTCTGCCCCTCTCTATCTTTCTTCATCTTCTGGGATCCCAATTATTCTAATATTGTTTTGTCTTATGGTATCACTTATCTCTGGAATTCTCCCCTCGTGGTCCAGTAGTTGTTTATCTCTCTCTTTCTCAGCTTCTTTATTCTTCATCATTTGGTCTTCTATATCACTAATTCTCTCTTCTGTCTCATTTATCCTAACAGTAAGAGGCTCTATTTTTGATTACACCTTATTAATAGCTTTTTTAATTTCAACTTCATTAGATTTTAGTTCATTTATTTCTCCAGAAAGGGATTTTATTTCTCTAGAAAGGGATTCTCTAGTATCTCCCATGCTTTTTTTGAGCCCAGCTAGCACTTTGATAATTGTCATTCTGAACTCTGGTTGTGACATTTTACTAATGTCTATATTGATTAGGTCCTAGCCATAGGTATTGACTCTTGTTCTTTTTTTTGACGTGAGTTTTTCTGCCTTGTCATTTTATCCAGATAAGAATAGATGAATGAGAACAAAATACTAAAAGTGTAGCAACAACCCCAGAGAATATACTGTAGCCAAATTGGAAGAGACCTGAAACTGGGAGAAGAAAAGAGAAAAAAAAATGTATATATGTATATGTATATATATATATATATATATATATATATATGACCAGTCAATAGAAGAGAATCACACAATTAATTTTGGGTGTATTTTGGTCTGTTAGAAGAGACTGCCTTCTAAGGTTTTAAAGAAAGAAAACTTATATATATATACACAAAAATAAGGGTAAACATGATGAAGGGATGGAATATGACTGTAAAAATGATAACTAAAAATAGATTCTAAAAAAGGAATTGACAAGAAGTTGGTTGAAGAAAGAAAAAAAAAAAAAGAAAGAGTGTGATCAGGCTGGAGACTAGAACAAAGCCATGCACTAGATTTAGGGTATATTTTGATCTATTAGAAGAAAGTGTATCCCAAAATTTTAAAGAAAGAAAAACCTGTATGTATACAAAAAATAAGGTCAAAACAATGAAGGGATAGAATATGATTATAACAATGAAAATTAAAAAATGTTTTTAAAAAAAGATATTGATAAAATAGTTTAAAAAAAAATTTGAAATATTTTGGGGCACCTGGGTGGCTCAGTGGTTTAAGTCTCTGTCTTCAGCTCAGGTCATGATCTCAAGGTCCAACCCCACATTGGGCTTTCTGCCCAGCGGGGAGCCTGCTTTACCCCCTCTCCCTCTCCCTGCCTCTCTGCCTACTTATGATCTCTCTGTCAAATAAATAAATAAAATCTTTAAAGAAAATCTTTAAAACATTAAAATATTTAAAAAACGTTAAAATAGGAAAGAGGAAAAATTTTAAAAATAGAATAAGAAAAAAATAAAACTTAAGAAATTTAACTTTGAAAGACTGAAGAATCATGGGAAAAACACTACGAATTCTCTGTGCTATATTCCCCTATCTTGGAGTTCTGCAGTTCTCATTGATCAGGGAACTTGGTTTTGGCTGGATGTTCTTGCTGATCATTTGGGGGAGGGACCTGTTGCACTGATTCTCAAATGTCTTTGCCAGAGGCAAAATTGCACTGCCCTTGCCAGGGGCCAGGCTAACTAATCTGCTTGAGTTTGTTCTCCGGAGCTTTTGTTCCCTGAACACTTTCCGTAGAGTTCTGGAGGACAGGAATGAAGATGGTGGCCTCCCAATCTCCGGGCCGAAGGAGCTGAGAGTTCTGGGCCCCACTCCTCAGTGCACCCTTGGAGAAAAGCAGTCAGTCCCTCCCGTCACCCTGGTCTCCAGCTGCACTCCATGCTCATCCGGCCTGTGACAAGCATTTCAATCTCTGGCGCAGGGCTCCGTTTGGAGTCTCCAAACCCAGCCAATTCCTGCAGCACACTCCTGTGCCACTTCCCCCAAGGAGGAAGGCGAGTCTCTTCGGATCTGTCACTTGCGGGGTCCCTGCTCAAAGAGCAGTGGTCTGACTATGCCCTGATCATGGTTTAAGGTAACCCTGAGCTGAGAACCCACTCCTAGGCCCCGTCTCTACAGTCCGCTTCCCATCTCCAATACCTGGGAGCTCTGCCACACTCAGACACCCCCAGTGTTTTTGTGACCCCGTGGGTCCTGAGACAACACTGTCCCTGCAAGGACACTGTCCCTGCCCCACTTAGCCTCTGGAGCAACGTTCCTCAGTGGAGCAGACTTCTAAAAGTTCTGATTTTATGCTCCGTTGCGCTCTCACTTGCCAGGACCCTGTGGTCTGTCTTCCCGTTCCTTGGATTCACTTCTCTCCATGTCCTACCTTCCAGAAAGTGGTCGCTTTTCTGTTCTTAGAATTGCTGCTCTTCTTCTATCTCTTGTTGAGTATGTAGATGTTCAGAATGGTTTGATAATTATCTAGCTGAACTCCTGGGACTTGAGTATTTTAGGTCTCCTACTACTCCACCATCTTGTTCCTCCTCCTATATAATTTTTTTTCTACAGCATATACAAGTGGTGTTTTGACCTGGTGCTTTGATTAAAAAAAAAATCCTGACTTCACATGTTGTAAAATTTTAAATAACCTTAGAGGAAAATGTGGGATAGCAAAAATCTGATTAAAAAGGGTAGAATGCATTTAACTGGAACTTGAATAACAATATGTTGAATTAGTGTCCTGAAGTTCTCAAAAATCCTGAATGGAAAGGAGTCCACTGAATCTTAAATTGAGAAAATGGGGCCTTTGAAGAGTTGACTTTATTTTATTATTTTATTTTATTTTTTAAAAGATTTATTTATTTATTTATTTGACAGAGATCACAAGCAGGCAGAGAGAGAGGAGGAAGCAGGCTACCTGCCAAGCAGAGAGTCCGATGTGGGGCTCGATCCCAGGACCCTGAGATCATGACCTGAGCTGAAGGCAGAGGCTTAACCCACTGAGCCATCCAGGTGCCCCAAGAGTTGATTTTATATTGAAACCCCCAGTGGTGTCACCTGGGATCCCCTATTGCCATTCCTCCACCTCCACATCTTGGAGATTCAAGTTAGCTAGGCTCAGGCCCATCCAGCATCCTTCCTGTAACTCTTTGCTTGTCCTTGTTGTTACAGGGCTGGGCTCCCTAGTCTTTACTTGTATGTCTTCCAAGGCCATCTATGTTTTACCTTCTACATTCTCTTGGAGAAAAGCATTGCCTGTTCCAGCTTTTATGAGAAATTGAATCCCACAGAGCACATTTATCATGATTTTTATAGGTCTATTAAAAACTGAGGCTATGCGGGGGAAGGTTCCCATGGTAGAGCATTTAAGAACTTATTCTCTCTTGCCTCCTTTTCATCCCCCTCTCTTTACCTCTTGCAAGACTGAACTCCAAACACTAGACCCTCCCAGACTTGATTAGCCCCCTAGGAGGCATAGTCCAATTGACCAGCTAAAGAGAATAAGTAATGGAAAAAATTTAAAATGAGAAAGTGTTGGAGAGAATCAAAACAGCATCTTTACATATATGAAGTTTAATGCTGCTTTTAACCATGGAAATGCAGTCTGACTGAGTATGCTGAAGTATGTTTTATACACAGTATCTCATTTCATCCTGTGACCAGAACAATGAAATAAGTACTATTATTATGCCCCCATAATGTGGATTGAGCACAAAGAAGTTAAGTAAACAAAGTTATCTGAAGCCATGATGTTTGACTGCAGAACCTGTACCTTTAAGTATTATTCTGTTCTATGTTATTGGTAACTCTGTACAATCTTTCCTGCTACTGGGCTAAGAATTTTTCGGATGCAAATGGTGTTAAGGTGGAATTGTATACATTGTATGATCTTCAGGAGTCTTTTTCACTTTTTTAGGGGGAGGTGTCTCTGATCTCTTTTACTGATAAATTGGTGTTTTGCTGATTTTGCCTTTTCAGAGTGCTTTTTCTATACTTACTGAAAAATATTTTAATAGAGAAATCACCAATGTGTAAGAGTTATAAATGAATCAATATACTATAAAAGATGTTCATTAGGAAGATAAGACCTTCCTAGTTTTTTGGTAATTATTTTATGATATTTCTGATTAATGGTTTCATTTGGACCATTTCAGTGTTCAGTGGTCTTCATTTGTTAGTGTTGATTATAGGATGCCATGCCTCATTGGAATCTGACTCTTTTTGACCAACAAATGTGAATTAAAATCAATAGAAATGTCATTAGCATCCCAATATCATGAAAGATAATATAACCATTTCTCATGCATTCAGTTTATTAAAATTTGCTAAAGTGTGAAATATGTAGGACAAGTAATGATGTTTTAATCTTTCACCAAGGTAACAATTGAAAGCTGATTGATTCCATTCAGTAATTATAAAATCAGAATGATGGAAGATTGTAATCAAGTAGGATTCATTCTCCTACTTTGTCACTCCTCCATGCAAGATAAAATTCTCATTTGCATCATGTCTTTTATCTGAAAAGAAATCAAACTTCTGTTTGGTTCGCTAAATCCTAGAGATAGATAATAGCCTTTCCTGACTCTGGAGGGGATGGTGAAGCGGCCCCTGCGTACTAATAGAGAAGTGGGGACAGTCTTTCTTTAAGACTAGATTGTATCTGTGAGAAGGGCCACTCTTGGGGGGATCTAAATATTCAAACTATAACATTCTTCCAGCTTTTGCATGACCTACCAAAAAAGGTAGGGGCTTGTCTATTAGGGCTCTGTTCTTCCTGGCTTCCTTAGGACAGCCCTGGGTGAATGTAGCTGACCAAATATTATAAGCTCTCAATTAATTCAGTTGGCTTGTAGAGTGCTGGGGGGATCTTTCTTGGTTCTAAAAAGCCTGGCAAGAATCCTAATTTCTTTGTCTTTGAAGATAAGGGAGAATTACCATCATCCCATGGATATACAGTTGTTAGTTGGGAGTAAGGAGTGGGGGAAGAGACGAACAGAAGGGTCAGGAAAAGGGAGGCAATCGGGTCCATGCTGGCAAACCTAAAACCCAGAAATTCAAGCCCTGGAAGAGCAGGGGACCAAGAAAACTGGCATGTGCCAATATCCATCGTCCCATGGGCTTGGTTGGTGGCTTTGAAATGGAGGTTGGAAGTAGACCATACCTAGGTACCATCATTACATAAAACAGAACATGCCATCAGCTAACTTGGGAACAATGAATTCTTCGTAAAGGTAGAGATCGAGTGCATATGTGCTTTTTCTTTACCATTGGGCTTTTAATGTGGTTGAATCGATGTTCCTGGCATCTACAAAAAGAAGCTGCACTTGCATAAGAACTCGGATGCCTTGTTAGGAAAGTGTTTCTCCCTGTTGACGCAAAAAGCTGTCCGTCTGGGGCGCCTGGGTGGCTTGGTCGGTTAAATCCTCTGTCTTCGTCTCAGGTCATGATCCCAGGGTCCGGTGATCGAGCCCCACATGGGGCTCTCTGCTCAGCAGGGAGCCTGCTTCCTCCTCTCTCTCTGTCTCTCTCTGCCTGCCTCTCTGCCTACTTATGATGTCTGTCAAATAAATAAAAATCTTAAAAAAAAAAAGCTGTCCATCTGTCTCTTGGACCTTCTGGTTCCTACTCTGCTAGCCATCCTGATTAATCATCTACGGCATCTGATTATGTATCATTTACAAGTGACTTTATAACACATCACACAAGTTAATCAGAAAGTATTTCCATTCTCAGAGAACTGGAAGTTCTAGAGACTTTTCTTTACGGTAGTCCAGGATGTGGAAGCTATGACCTAGGAATGCCTTTCCATGGCTCAGGGAGTTAGGAGAAAACATTTGCTATACAAATATCTACTTTTATTGTTTTGTTACAGCTACTGACCTTCCAACAGATTTTCTGTGGGCAGTAGAGCATTGTGAAAAGATTGTTATTTTTGGAGCCAGACAGCCCTGAATCTGAAACCTAGCTCGAACAGTCACTAGCTATGAAGACTCTCATCTGTAAACTTGGAAAAATAGTCCTGGTTTTGCATGGCTGTTCTGTGGATAAGAGATGCTGTATTTTAGTGCCTGATATGGTGACTGATATTTAAAGGACTGAATATATGGCAGGTTATAAGGAGGATTATTACCACCAAATTTCCAAATGTGAAAAAAGTCCATGGAATCCAGATAATTCTCTTTGAAAGTCCACAAAAAACTGTGGTAGTGCCCAGGGAAGATGGATATAGCTCTTTTAAACTCCATGGAAAGACAGACTTTTCAGAATGCTGGAGAAAGTTTAATATTCAGGAACATATGGACATTGACTCTACCTTCTCCACCACCCAAGATATGGCTTTGTTAATCAGTATATCACAGAAATACAAAGACTTGGCATTGAAACACATTCCCTTACATGGAGATGCTAGATTATTAGTGTGAATTCTGAAATGGCAGTGTAAGTCCCAAGTTTAAAAGCTTGGCAGAAAATTTGGTGGTTTTCTTACCCTTGGTAGGACCTTTGCTTGCTTGGGGAATGTCTATACCAGCTGCAAGCTCTATAGGAGAAAGAGAAAAGCTAGACCAAAATCACAGCATCTCGTGCTGTTGTGAGCAGAACTTCTCTTCTGTTAAGAATTCTTGGCCAAGGGGCGCCTGCATAGCTCAGTGGGTTAAGCCTCTGCCTTCGGCTCAGGTCATGATCCTAGGTCCTGGGATTGAGCCCCACATCGGGCTCTCTGCTCAGCAGAGAACCTGCTTCTTCTTCTCTCTCTGCCTGCCAGCTCTGCCTACTTATGCTATCTCTCTGTCAAATAAATAAATAAATAAAATTTTTAAAAAAAGAATTCTTGGCCAAAAACACTGGGAATGTAAAGCACGTGTGTCAGGGGTGTTCATGGCTGCTCTGAGCCCTCTGGAAACACTGTAGTCCCCTCAGCCCAGTGGTTCTCATCCTGCCCTCACAGTAGAATTGCCTGGGGGTGGTTAAAAAGAAACCAAAGCTTAGGTCCCCTCACCAGACCAATTAAATGAAAATTTTTAGGAAAGAGGCCCATACATTCATATTAAAAAACAAAAAAAGTTCTCTAGGTGATTTGATATCCCAGGGTTGAAGGTCATTGCTGGCCCAAATTTCTCAATACTAATCACACTATAAAATCTCAAGCCTTCATGTAGGGCAGCAGCAAGTAGAAGGGTGAATAAAACATAAAAGAATCTATATTTCCTTTGGTGGATTTGGTTGAGGGCATTGATCTGGGAAATATGACTTTTGTTGATATCACCTGAAATAGAGAGTTCATTGTTTTTTCAACCGCTAAAACCCCATAGGAGGTGAGATGATAGTTCTGGAAATGGCACGTCAAGATGTGTCATTTAAAATGCCGAGTTTTTAGGAAATGCTCTTCTAAGAGCACCTCCCTTAGGCCTGATGGTTTGGCAGCTTTGTATCCAGCACTTAGCTGCCCATCCCACTGGGATTCTCCCTCTGATCTCAGAATTCTGAAGATGCCTATATTGGCAAAGGCAGCATTTAAATCTAGTTCCTGCAGTGAGCTCCTTGACTGGCATTCCCTCACAGGTAAGGACCCTGCCAGGTAGGCACCCATCACTTGAGTGTTGCCTGTGTGGGTGGTACCAGTGAAGAATCACGATGACAGTGTTCTAGAACTGGAGAGACTCAAGAGGTGTGTTGGCTCACTCCTCTCGGGGGAGGTTTAGGCCCAGAGGGGTAAACCTAGAGGGGTGACAGGGTAGGCAGTGAGTTAGGAAGCAGCTGGGTCTACGGTACAGGTCCCTTCATACCAAGGTTAGGGCTTTTTCTATCTTATATTAGTCTCTCTGTCTTTTCAGTGTTTTCCTGGATTTCTCTCTCTCTCTCCCCCTTTTTTTTTTTTTTCTAGCTCCCTTCTGACTTCATCTGTATTAAGGTTCTGCAGGGAATAGAACCCGTAGTATATGCATATATATATTAGAGAGAGAGAGAGAGAGGTTTACTGTAAGGTATTGGGTCACATGACATGGAGGCTAAATCCCATGATCCCACCATCTGCAAGCCAGGGGCACAGGAGAGCCAAGGATGTAGTTTGAAGCTCTGAGAGCTAGAGATTTCAGTCTGGGTGTGAAGGCCTGAGAACCAGGAATACCAAGGGAGGAGAAAATTCATGTCCCACTTCAAGCAGTCAGGCAGAGAGTAGTCAACTTTCCTGCGATTTTGTTCTATTTATACCCTCAAAGGATTGGATGAGGTGCACTTATATTGGGGAGGGCAATCTGCTTTACTCAGTCCACCAATTCAAATGCTAATCTCTTTTTGAAGCACCCTCACAGACATTCCCTGGAAATGTTTAAGCAGATATCCGGGCTTCCCATGGCCCAGTCATGTTGACACATCAAGTTAGTGATCGTGCCTTCTTCTCCTATATCCTTCATTTTTCTTTTTGATTTTGTTGTCTTAGATCTTATGTCTTTAAGATTTTGTTTGCCTTGACCAAGCTGCTCATGCTGGAAGATTGTTAATTCTTAGGCTCCAACATTCAGTTTCAGTGAATAAAGTGACTGTTAAAGTTGGTGATCTGTAGTTCAGAACTATAGAAAATTCAGTCAAAAGTAGAAAAAATTAATAGAGGAACCAATGAAAAGGGAACCTAGTTAAATATTTTCTGCTGCTTCACAGAGGCAGATGCTGTGAGAGGGGAGAAGAACGAAGCTGTTGTTCTCTTCCTCGTAGATGGGAGGAGATGATGTTGGACAACTGGAGTGCGGTGTGAAAACTCATTTGAAGAAAACTTCTGTGGCATCTCAGCAGGAGAGCATTTTTATCAACAGGATGGTTATTGCCTGCCTGGGTGGAATTTTTTATTTTCTGCATCATTGTATTTGAAATCATAGGGATTTGACCACAGGATATTTCCTTCCATTTGGAGGACATTTTGTATGTGGGATAATACGTTCTCCCCAAACATTTTAGGATGTAAAAATGTATTAAAGTGACAAGTATTTTTCCCTTAGATATTACCAAGTGAATCCCGATAATACCAGAAAAAGGATAAAGTGTAGATCTAAATGTGTTTTTCTTCAATTTCTTTTCTGTTTTCTTAACCTTCCTGGAGTAGATTATCATAAAATTCTCTAGCTGGCCAAAATCTGTGTTCTGGCCTTGGGGGAAAATGACTTCTCTTGAAGTGGTTGTTAACAAGCTATAGTGGACATTGAGTTATTTTGGGTGCTCAACATCTATTCACCCTTTGTATATTCTCCTATTCCCCATGATCCCATCAGGTAGTTAAATGAAGATGCCCCACTCCTAGCTCCAGGGATGGACTGTATGACCTAGGTCTAAGCTGATGAGCTCACAGTATTCTCTTGCCTGGAGCTGTTGGCTTGAGATTGGCTGGTGACCCTGTCCTGCCAATAGAACTATTGAGAGAGAAACATCCACTGTGTCTGCACTTGAACCTGAAGGTACATGGGCTATAGCTGCAGCCAGTCGTAAAGGAAAAGCCCATCTGAATGTAAACCAACACAGGAGCTGGAACCTGACAGGAAACAGAAAATGTTTCAGTATACTCAGAGGAGATTTAGATAACTGGACAGAATTTGAGATAAATTAGTGAAGATAAAATGCTCTGGGTAGAAGAGTGAGCACCAAAAGGTATGTTCAAGTCCTAACTCTTAGTACCTAAGAATGTGACCTTATTCAGAAGTAAGATCTTTGCAGGGTGCCTGGGTGGCTCAATGGGTTAAGCCCTCTGCCTTCAGCTCAGGTCATGATCTCAGGGTCCTGGGATCGAGCCCTGCACAGGCTCTCTGCTCGGTGGAGAGCCTGCTTCCCCCTCTGTCTCTGCCTGTCTCTCTGCCTACTTGTGATCTCTGTCAGATGGATAAATAAAATCTTAAAAAAAAAAACAAAGAAATAAGATCTTTGCAGATGTAATTAAGATGTAAGTTCAGAGGAGGCTATACAGGAGTAGGGTAGGCCCTTAATTTCAGAACACTGATGTCCTGATAACGAGAGGAGAGATGATACAGAAGAGACATACCAAGTGAGAATGCCACATGAACACACAGATATACAGAAGGGAAAAGGGCTATGTGACCATCGAGCAGAGATCTCCCCAGGAGCTAGAAAGGTGTAAAGAGGGATCCTCCCCTATAGACTTCAGAGAGAGCATGGTCTTGTGGACACCTTGATTTCAGACTTCTAGTTTCCAGAACTGTGCAATAATAATATTCTGTTATTTTAAGCCATACCACATTGTTATGGCAGCCCCACAAGACTCATACAATGAGTAACTAAAAAACTTCACATATGAGAAAAAGGAATTTATTTATTTTTAAGTAGGCTCCATGCCTAGCATGGAGCCCAATGTGGGGCTTGAACTCATGACCTGAGATATAAGATCAAGAGACTGAGCTGAGATCAAGACCTGAGCTGAGATCAAGAGTCCAATGCTTAATCAACTGAGCCACCCAGGTGCCCCAAAGGACTTTATTTTTTAACTCCAAGGAAAATTAAAAACTTGTTCAGGCAAGAAAGGGTAAATGTGGTATACTGCATGACTTAGTAGTGGTAGTAAAGTCAAGATTTTACTACTCATAGTATTATAAATATTGATTATTAACCTTACCCAAATTATATATAGTAAGAAGTGTATAGGTATGGTGTGTGTGTACAAAGTCTTCCTTCATAAGTGCAAAGTCAGTATAAGTTACCTAAACTCAAATATCTAGAAGCAGCAAAACAAACAGGTTATTTAGAAATATCGTGGCACCTGGATGGCTCAGTGGGTTAAGCATCTGCCTTCGGCTCAGGTCATGATCCCAGGATCCTGGGATCGAGCCCCATATCGGGCTCCTTACTCAGTAGGGAGCCTGCTTCTCCCTCTCCATCTGCCTGCTGCTTCCCCTGCTTGTGCTCTCGCTCTCTGTGTCAAATAAATTTAAAAAACTTAAAAAAACAAAAAGAAACAGGGATGTACATAGCAAGTGATTCAGTTAAAAAGAGCTAAGAACAAGGTGAAGATGGCTGGGTCTGCCTTGTTTTTGGAATGAGATTTGTAGAATTATTTGATTTTTTACCCTATGTGCACAAGTAACCTTCATATAAAGAAAAACTATTTAAAAAATGAAAAGAATATTTGAACCTATGAAGGAAATTACTTGTAGAACTAAGGAAAGTGCTGCCCTTGGACACAAAGAGAAAATATAATAAATTCATTTTGGGGGCTAGTTATCCACAGATCTGTATCTATTTCCTTGGTAGTCCGGAAGAAGGGTACAGGGTAGGGTCAGAGTTCTATAAAGCCTTCACATCTCCCTTTGTCCCACATTCAAATCCTGCTCTTATAGAAGGAGCAGCTCTGTTACCTTAAGTTTGTTATTATACTTGAAAACCGTAAAGTTCATTTTGACATGAGTGTTTCCTTAAAACTTAAAGATGTCCTCAAGATGAATGGCATTTATGTTTCCTTGGGGTGGTAGTTACAGGGTACTTTATTTTCCCACTGGAATTCTAAGTCATATAGGTTCATTTCTCTCTCTCTTTTTTAAGATTTTTATTTATTTATTTGACAGAGAGATCACAAGTAGACAGAGAAGCAGGCAGAGAGAAAGAGAGAGGAGGAAGCAGGCTCCCCACTGAGCAGAGAGCCCGATGCGGGGCTCGATCCCAGGACCATGGGATCATGACCTGAGCCCAAGACAGAGGCTTTAACCCACTGAGCCACCCAGGTGCCCCTAGGTTCATTTCTATCTTTCTTTCTTTTTTTAAAAAAAGATTTTATTTATTTATGTGACCAGAGAGAGAGTACACAAGCCCGAGGAGCAGTAAACGGAGGGAGAAGCAGGATTCCTGCAGAGGAGGGGGAGCCTTATGTGAGACTCAATCCTGGGACTCCAGGATCATGACTTGAGCTGAAGGCAGTCGCCCAACCAACTGAGCCACCCAGGCACCCTGGATAGGTTCATTTCTGATAAGTAGCTAATTATTGAGTGTACCTGGCCTCTCACACTGAACTTAAGGCAGATGCTCTCCCCGCCATTCCCTCCAGCCAGTTTTAATCCTTCTGAAGGAAATAAACTTCCAGCCTGCACTGTTGCTTTTCACCATCGGAGGGCAGTGGGGCTGCAAGTGCCTGGGAAGGAGGAGGGGGGGGAAGCGGCTTCGCACCTGGGGAGTGGGAGGCAGTGTCTCGCGGTATTTGTGCTGAAAAGATCTCAGGAGCTTAGACATTGCATTGGTATAAATGGCCCGTTTTCTTCTAAATCTTGTGCCAGTCCCAAAAGGCAGGAAGTTTGATCTTCATGTATTTGCCATGGCTATTGATTCACTACCAGCCAGGAATTTATTAGGAAAGCAAATAATTGCGGGAATAAGTTTAGATCGGCATTTCCCAGATTTTCCTACTTGTGGAATAGATTCGGTACAGGTTCTGAAAGAGCATGGTGTCAGCTGGAATGGAGCTCTGCTTTCTTCCCTATTACTCTAAAATAGATGTGCTTCTCACATGCATGGATAGAGTGCTTACCCCTGATTTGTATCTCAGGGAAAAATCTGGCTTATTAGCACCGTTATTTGTAAACTGCTAACCTGGTTCCCGTGCTGCTGTAATGCTCTCTTGATGGGTTGCTGTGAAAATGTGAAGATGTCTGTCAGGCAGGAAAAATTATGTAAAAATGATGTGGGTATAGAAACTGGGATCGACAAAATGTAATAAACTCCTCCTGGGCTGAAGAGCAGAGCTGCATATGTAATGAAGTACTTTAGGATTACGTCACCTTTTATATAACATCTGGCGGTGACTTCTATTTCAGAGCTAATTTGAAGAAGCCAGGCGCTTTTCTTTTCCTTTCCCCACGACTGCCTTTATCTGAAAGAAGAAAGAAAGAATGTTATATTTTGCATGCAAAGAAAGCCAGAGTGTCTAGATTACTCCCTTAAGGTAACGGAAAAAAGAAAAAGAAATTGAAAAGGGTCAGGTGAACACGGCAGAAGGAATGAAGAGGTTTGTGTGATTCTTAGTGAAATTGGACCAGTCTAAGCAACCAGACAGGTAATCTGGGTGGCTCTACCCTTCCCTCTTCTCTTCTCTGCTTCTGTAAGACGTGACCCAAGAATGCTCTGGAAATAGTTTTGCCTTAAATATTTTGTCTGAAGTGAGAGATTGAGAAAATTGTTGGGATAATTCGGGAAAATCCTAAAATTTTTTCTTTTGAGGTGTGGGAAAAAGCGTTCTCTCAAACCAACACCTTTCTCCCCTGATAATATGCAGACTCTCCAATCTATCAAAATAGATCGGATGGTAAACCCACCTCTCTAGCCATGGTGAAAGGCCTTCAGTAACACTGAATGGGACCTCACTCCTTAGAAGGGTAGAGACCAGCTTTGCTCCTCCCCTTTGTTCTCACACAGCTTCTTCGCTCATGCACACCTCTGTACAACCTGGACCTTGCTAAGCCCTGTTTGCCAGTCTCATTGTCCTCCTTCATCGTGTGATTTCTAAATCTTCCATTTTTGCCCCAACCCTGGAGATGCCCTTTTCTGAATTTCGAGGCCATGTCTCCACTTGGGAAGAGGCAATGTCTTACTTTTGTACTTAGTGAGTTCCCAACAATGTATTTGAAAGTTAGTGGGATGCTTGAAAATTGAACAATAGATTTGCATGCTATAAGAAAGAATGTGTTCTCAGGGAGCTACAGTATATGCTGAAATCCCTAATTATGGTTTCTGACAGTGCCACCTCCTTGAGGCCTTGGTAACCCTGTGGGTGGGTGAGAACAGGCACATGGGCTGGAGTGGGGGGCAAATGCTGGTCATCATGGGCCAGGGAAGTTGATCCAGAAATCTCTCCTTCCAAGTCTCAGCTTTCCTTCTCTCAGCCCAGCCTGAAAGGGCGAGAGCTGGAGTAAGAGGGTCTGGTTCTTACCTCATACCCAGGAATAAACACATGTGGCCCCCATGAGGTGGTAGACAGGGGGTTGGTGGGCATGGGTTTGGAGGAGCATTGGAGTGGTTGGGCTGGTCAAAGGATGGGCACAGGGACAGGGTTGCTATGTAACCTGGCAAACTCCAAGTTCTGTGGCCCATGATCTCTGGAGTCCTTAGTGGCAGGGGATGGTACTTCAACTCATCCAGGTAGACTCAGCTCCAGCACTGTCGGGAGTAGGTGGTGTGGGGGAGGAGGTTCTTTTGTTGTTTCAGCTTGGAGCTGGCCCCTTCTCCCAGGAGCTATGGCTGCCTGGCATGAGATCCTTCTATCATGATTCTAATGTAAATTAGGATAGACTGAATTCTGAGTATGAAAGTTTTAGAGATGTCAGTGTTTCATAGTGATGGTGTGGCATCCTGGGTATCTATTTCTTCTCCTTTTTAAAAAAAAAAGATTATTTATTTATTTACTTGAGAGAGAGAGAGAGAGAGAAAACACAGGAGTAGGAAGAGCAGCAGAGGGAGAGGGAGAAGCCGGTTCCCTGTGGGGCTTGATCGCAGGACTCTGGGATCATGACCTGAGCTGAAGGCAGAGACTTAAACGACTGAGCCACCCAGACGCCCCTGGGTATCTATTTCTGCATAAGATACTACCTCCAAACATAGTTTCTTAAATCGACATTTAATCACATCCCATAATTTTGTGGGTCAGGAATTTGGGCTGTGCTTGGCTGGGTGATTCTTCTGCTCCATGTGGCATTGACTGGGTCACTTGATGCTCTTTAGCTGGTGGTTAGCGTGGTCCGAAGTGTCCAAGATGGTTCCACCTACAGTCGGATGTCCTGACAGGAGTGACTTTAGGCCCCTTTCCATCTCCATGTTGCCCTACGGCATCTCCACATGCTCTTTCTAGGAGAGCAATTGGAGTTTGACACAGTGCCTTGCTTAGGACTCTAAGAAAACAAGGAGGAAACTGTCAATTCTCTTAGAGACTGCTCTTGGAATGGCATTGCACCAATTCTGCCATACTCCGTTGATCAGAGCAGTCACAGGACAGCCCAGAACCAAGGAGAATGGAAACAGACATCACTTTCCGAGGAGAGGAATGTCAAAGAACTCGTGGCCGTCTTTTTTTTTTTTTTAAAGATTTTATTTATTTATTTGACAAACAGAGATCACAAGTAGGCAGAGAGGCAGGCAGAGAGAGAGAGAGAGAGGAGGAAGCAGGCTCCCCACTGAGCAGAGAGCCAGATGCGGGACTCGATCCCAGGACCCTGGGATCATGACCCTGATCTGCTGAAGGCAGAGGCTTTAACCCACTGAGCCACCCAGGCGCCCCTGTTGTGGCCATCTTTGATTCCAAGTTGTCAAATGTATCCAAGGTTGTCTAAATGTAGGCTGTATGGAAGTGGACCAGCAAAGAGGATATGACAGGGAAAGACATGCCATTGTGTTTGCTTCCTAAGAACGCTGGTTTTCCCGAGGAAAGTGGGTTTATCGAGAGGACTAATCTCATCTCTTCTGCTCTAATCTGAGGAAAATGTAATTCTGCTAAACCATGGGGGTTACTGAGGTTTCGGTCCCCCTTTGTGCTTTTGGTTCAAAATAAAACTCTTGGCAAAGTGTGTCAGACCCTGATGGTGGGTGCACTGAGAAAATGTAAGCAGGTAATGTCTGAAGGACCCTTTCGAGATGAAATTGGCCAGTTTCCAAAGAAAGTTTGGGAGCATTCTTCATTTTCTCCACTGTGTTGCCGTCATGCCAATGACTAAACAAGTAATGGATTATACAGGTTTTGAAAACGTTTCAGATTTTCCTTTTTATGCAGAGCAGAGGAGGCGAAGGAGAGAGAATTGTTTTTCAGACTAATTTAACTATGTATAATTTCCTTTGTCTGCAAGTTCTATCCCAGAAAAAGCATTGTAAGAATAATAGCAGTAGTATGATTTTCATTGTTGTAGGTGTGATACAATACCGGCAGTGGCATGGGGTCCCTCTTCAGACACACATTTAATTTCACTAATTAGTTTTAGAAAACATAGTATTTGCACGTAGTACAAATTTTAAGGGAACAAAGGGCATAGAATAAAAATCTCCCCTACATTCCTATCTCCGAGTCCCCTGTGTCCCTTGCTCAGAGGCAGTCCCTCTTTTTTTTTTTTTTTATAAATTCCAGACAAACTCCTTATAGATACAAATCCCTCCAACACGTGTCTATGTGTAATTATAGGATATATAATGCAATAAATTTCCCCACGAACTGAAACATGTTGTAAACTGTTTTGTACCTTGCTTTTTCATGAAACAATATTTTGGTCTTGTTCTATATTAGTAGATACAGATTAGGTTCTTCTTTCCTAAGAGCTACATAATATTCTATTGCATGAATGTAGTATCATCTTTTTTTTTTTTTCAACCATTCTCCTGTTGATGAATATGTAGGTTGTTTCTAATCTTTTGCAACACTGCGATGCATAGTGTTGGCATGCAATAGCCCTTGTACATATGTGAGACTATGAGTAGAAATGGAATTGTTGGGTTGAAGGCTTTGAACAGTGTAATTTTGAGATCTATTACCAAATGATCCTCCATAGAGCTTCTGTTAGTCCACCCAGGTTTCATTTTGGATCTTGGGGATTGTCAGTGGAATTTGTTCTGAGGAGGTCATAGGTGAAGAAATAAACTATAAGACTGAACAAGGAAAGATCAACTTTCGTGTTTTTATATCAGCCTTATTTTATGAGAATTCTAAATAGTTTACCAAATATTTTGGCAAAATAGACTAAGTGTCAGGAAGTCCTCTCTTCTGGGAAGCCTGCCACATGGAGAAATGAGAAGATTGGACAGAGAGTGATAAGAATCTGTTTCCAGTCTGACATTGCCAGTACTCACTGTGGGATCTTGATTAGGCCAATTATCCTTTCTCTGACCTCGGTTTTCTTATCTGTCAAATGAGTATTTGGAGTAAATGATCTCAGAAGAACCCCATGGATCCAAAATGATTTGATTCTATGAAACTCCCTTCACTTTTTGTGATAAAAAAAACTCCTTTATAGGAAGAACTAGATAATTTGCAAGACCCCAGGCAAAATGAAAACGTGGGGCCCTTGTTAAAAATTTATTAAGAATGTAGAGATGGCCACAGCAGAGCATTAAGCTGAATGAGGGCCCTTCTACGCCCAGGGATCCTGTGCAATTGCACAGGTTGGAAGCTCACGAAGACCATTCCACTCCTATAAAGATGCTTGCCTCCAAATGAACCGGTTTATTTCTACTTAAGTAATTGATGGCAGTTTGACATAGACATATGCCTGAGATGCTCACCATTTTTTCTAAGGAAAGCTACTTTTGTTCCTGATCTCTTGCTAAAGAAGTTGCCCTAAACTGTACCTTGTTCAGTGGGCATCTGATTGCTCCAGAAGTAGACGCCTGACCCCAGGGGGAGCCAGCTTATAGGCTGGTAGGTAGCTTGTAGCATGGACTTACTGGGAAAAGTCTGACCAGGGAGAGTAATTACATTGATAAGCAGACAAACTCTGTTTGAATTTGAATTTGAAGTGAAAAATATGGAGAGGATCAGCCAGCGGATTGGGGTCGGGGGGCTTAGGAAGTGGTGAGAGTAGGTGTGGACAGGGAGAGAAAGGAGAAGCCGCACACATTAATTGCCCCCTATAACTGCATGGTGAACCCTCATTACCTGAGGTAGCCTAAGTGAAATTATTTCTGTCCTTTGCAACCCAAAGAGGATAACTAACCCAGTGTTTATTAGAACATAGCTTCAGGGTGCCTGGGTGGCTCAATGGGTTAAGCCTCTGCCTTCGGCTCAGGTCATGGTCTCAGGGCCCTGGGATGGAGCCCCGCATCGGGCTCTCTTCCCTTCCTCTCTCTCTGCCTGCCTCTCTGCCTACTTGTGATCTCTGTCAAATAAATAAATAAAATCTTAAAAAAAAAAAAAAGAACATAGCTTCAGCCTATTAATGCTTAAGCCATCTAGGGAGTGAGGATTAAGAACAATTAGAATCAAGGAGATATAAAAAAATATATAGCTCCCAAACCCTGTTTTCTCCTTAATCTGCCAGCAACTGCATTGGAATCAGCTGGTGAGTAGCCTGATGATCTGAGCTCATTGAATGCTGCCCTTCCGTCTTTTTCCTGCTTCAGATATTTGCGTCATAGCCAACTTTCTTACATATCCCTAGGACTTTTTCTTTTTCTTCTTCTTCTTTTTTTTAACTTCTCCTAAGTTATTCTTGACATCTTGTTCTACTTCCAGTGGAGTAGCCCTAGGAAAAATGTAGCTGTCAAATGTGCCACAAGACATTCATTTTCTTGGTCTATATCTTTTCCTTTCTGTTGGACTATGCTAATGGATCCCTGGAGTCCGCAGCAGGCTGAGGCAGGAGCTGCACTAATTGACCTCTCCAGACCTGTTGAAGTTTAACCATGCTCAGGCAAAGATTCCAATGGAGTCATGTCCCAACCCCTAATTACAGAATGTCTATATAATCATTTGATGCTTTCCCCCTTCCTTCACAGTTCAACGGAGGCTGAGTTTGTTGGTCTTCAGATGAATAACCAACTAATTTGGTCAGGAATGTCATATAACTTACCATTGACAGTAATTTGCTTTCTAGGATGCATTAAAATCTGTGGGATGTGGGAGCATTACTTACAATAACATATACGGCACAGAGCGGCCCATTTAAATGAGGCACGCATGAAGCTGCCTTTTGCAGAATGGATCCCAGTTCACAGAAATCACTCTGTATTCTGAGCACCATGGAGAAACATGAGGATGAGACGATGCAGAGAGTGTATCTTCCTCACAGGTGCCTCTTGGCAGGGCACATTTTAGCTATGCTTGTGGGGTAGACTAGGAAAGCGAATCATCCAGTTGGCATTAAATATGGGGAAAGGAATGTTTTCTGTTTGCCTTTATGTTAATGCACTGCCTCCAGCATCCCACCCTGAAAAGGCTCAGGTCCAGGAGGAGAATCAAAGGTAAAAGGCCTTGAGTTCTATGTTCATCCTTCCCAGGCCTGTCAGCTGTATTTTACCAGAACGTAGAGTCTATTTCGATGAACAGCTGAGCCTGAGTGCAGGGACTGCCTTGAGACTGTGGACTGTCAGGGGTGATGGCTATGGGAATATGCTAGAACCATTGGTGGGTATTAGTTTTGTACATAAGAAAGGAAAAAAGGAACCTGGTAATATTTTGAGGTTCAGATTTTGCTGTGAGTTCCAGGGACTTAAGCCTTTCCGTGTCTTTGTCCTCTCCTCCTAAATGGAAACGCTAATACTGACATTCCCCTTTAATGCTGAGACATAACGCCCACATATATTATCGTAATACTTATTGTTTACGCGAAATATATCCAGTTTTCGAAAATAAGAAAGATTTAAATCAGATTTCCTTAGTGGAAGAATATAGTATTTGGGGAAATCTGATTGAAAAGTAGCTTTGGGGATTCCTGGGTGTCTCAGTTGGTTAAGCAGCTTCCTTCAGCTCAGGTCATGATCCCAGAGGCCTGGGATCGAGTTCCACATTGGGCTTCTTGCTTGGCAGGGAGCCTGCTTCTCCCTCTGCCTCTACCTGCCACTCTGTCTGCCTGTTCTCGCTCGCGCTCTCTCTCTCTCTGACAAATAAATAAATACAAATCTTAAAAAAAAAAAAAGAAAAGTAGCTTTGGAATACTTACCCGTATATATTTAAATTCATTAAGAAACAACCATTTTAACAGACTAGTGGGTGGGGTGGACCAGTGTCGGGGTACAGGTAAAATCTATCTCACAAGTCATAAACTCAACCTGGCAACTGGAGGCGAGATGGAAAGACCTCTTATGGATTAGAACATGATTATTTTGAGGAAATCCAGAGAGGAAATGAATACTTAATTCCTGGGATGAAGAAGGATTAATAGTGGATTACTGTAGTGATCTCTACCAGAAGCAATTTGGTTTATCTTTTCTATTTCCCAGTTGGTTATGAGAACATTTTCATAAACTTACATATTTCACAGCCCACATGCTAAATTCTGAAAGCAATGTCATTTAACTTACAACCAAATATAGAGCTGTCATTGAACACTACCCATTTATACAGAATCATGGTTTCGTCTGCAAAATTCTCAAAAAGAACAGAATAAATGGCATAAACAGAACACAGGGTCAACATCTCCAGTTTCTATATGATGTTGTCATGACTCTGCAGTTGGTGAGTAATGTGGCCTCCCGCCCTCATGAGGGAAGGCTGGTGACAGCCACCCACAGGAACCAGGTTCTGCTGTGTACTAGGAGAGAGCCTACAATTTGTGGATTAAATGAAATGTCAGAAAGGAGGTACAATTGTGATATGTTCCAGAGGCCAGAAAGAATGAAGGACTTGGGCAATGTGACAGAATGTTTCTCTAAAAAATTTGCCCCGTTCCCATTTGTCCTGGTTGCAAGATGGTCAAACAATCTGACAGAGTAAGCATACTGTTTTCTCATCCCTCCTGAATTTCACTCCCTTCCCCAGATGTAATAATTGACCTTTCACACCCAGCTATATGTAGATTCAAGTGTGCAGGTTTTTAAAAATGCAGATGGGAAGGCATTGTACACACACATTTTCTTGTCATTTATCAATGTCTTAGAGAGTATAAATAGGTCAGCTGCGTTCTTTTTTTTAAAATAATTTTTAAATTTTTAATAAAAATATAATGTATTATTAGAGCTGCATTCTTTTATTTTATTTTTTTTAAAGATTTTATTTATTTATTTGACAGACAGAGATCACAAGCAGGCAGAGAGGCAGGCAGAGAGAGAGGAGGAAGCAGGCTCCCCGCTGAGCAGAGAGCCCGACGCGGGGCTCGATCCCAGGACCCTGAGATCATGACCTGAGCCGAAGGCAGCGGCTTAACCCACTGAGCCACCAGGCACCCCGAGAGCTGCATTCTTTTAAATTGTAGTTTGCTCTCCTCTAGGTGGACATTTAGCTCTCTCTACTATAAACAACACTGCAGTGAAAATCCTTATTTATGCTTCTTGATGCACGGGTGCAAACATATCTCTAGAATAGAGGTTTTACTGGTGGAATTTCTGGTTGAAACTGTATGGGTATTTACAATATTGACAGATGTTGTTGCTAAACTGTCTTCCCAAAAGAATACCGATTTTCATTCCCACCATCTTTGTACATGAGAGTACCCATTTTTCCCCTATCCTCGACAGCTCTGGATATTATCAGTCTTGTTAAATTTTTTGCCAAAATGGTAGATGAAGAAGAACGATTTAGTTCTTTTAATTTGTATTCTGTTGACTGATAAAAGTTGAGCATTTTTTCCTGAACTGGTTGGTGATTTGCATTTGTTCTTCTGCAGAAAGTCTATTTTTGTCCATTGTTCATTTTTTCTATTGTGGTATTTGTTATTTTATTGCCATGGAATCACTCCTTATGTATTTTCTGGATGTACTTATATATACTTGCTTTGTATATTTCATATACTTTATATATTTTGACATTTGTCTTTTTTCTTCACCCATGGAGCATTACTTGTTTAGAAGTTTATGTAGTCAAATCTGTCACTCCTTTCCTCTATGGCTTAATAGATTTGTACCTGATTTGAGATTATAAAAATATTTTCCCTAATATTTTATAGTTAAAGAATTACTTGGCCCTTTAATGAATCTGATATATAGTTTTGTGCAATGTGTGAGGTAGGGAAAATTTTCTTACTTCTTGGAACAAATGCTCATTCTGTTTGTCCCCATCTGAACTATCCCACATGTTCTCCTATGACACCTTGGATTTCTGGATCCTTAGGACATCTGTAGGGAGAATCTCTGAAGTTATATACAGAATTTTGTGTATGTGTATAGGCATATTGTTTTTTCTGTATAGTGAGCCCTTAATTTTCATCAGATTTTCAAAAGGATGCATATAGTCCAGCAAACGTTAAGAAGCCCTGTGTTAGTTATAATCTCTGTTTTTCCTTCCATCAGGAATTCCCAGAGAGACAACCTTGTTTCCATATCCCTTCCAAACTTAACCCTTTCATTTCTCAAATTCTCTTTATGTAGTATCAGTAGGGTTTTCCAGTTCATTCTTTCAACAACCATTAATTGAGCACCTACTATATTAGTCATGGTATCAGCAAAGCTCACTAAGACTCAGAAGCTGCCCTCAACTGGCTGATAGCTGGGAAAAGAGAAAATAATTGTCAACACATTATAGTATGATAGTGTTAGCATAATCCTATGCACAGAGAGCTATGAAAGCAAGTATTTGAGTGTGTGTATGTGTGTGTAGTCATTTCCGAAAGAGATTCTGACATCATTTTGGAGACTAAAGAGGAAACAAAGAGACCAGTTAGCAAGCCAACCTATGTTTCCATGGTGGAGAAATGGGAGAAGTATGAGGGATTGAACTGAAGTTGTGTTAGTGGAGAGAGAAAGAGTGTGCAAGATTCAGGTAGGGAAAATAGGCTGGAATTACTGGCTGAGTTATTGAATATGGGGATTAGAGAGGAACTAGAAGTCAGGAATAATGGCCAGACTTTTGGTTAGGGCAACTGGATGGTTGGGGGAGTCCTTGCTGAACTAGGAGATGTAGGCCAAGTACCAGATTTAAAGGAGAAGTTGAGTTCAGTCTTGTACATTTACAATAATGAGCATTGATACAGAGGCAGAAATGAACGTAATCATCTAAGTGAGGGTGTAGACAGAGGAAAGATCTGGGGAATGTCAGTGTTTTAGGGGTTTGTGGAGAAAGGGGAAGGTTATAAGGCTGAGAAACAGATATGAGGAAGATCAAGAGAAAATTTTGTAGCAGACATGAGAGGAGAGAGTTTCAGAAAGGAGGAAGGAGTTAACAGGGGGAGTACTGCAGGGAAATCGACTGAGATCAAGACAGAGTAAACAATGTGGGGATCATCAGAGGCCTCCCTGAGAGCGCTTTCAGGGTTGCAGTGGGAGGAGATGCTGGGGGGGACAAGATGTCATGGAGAGGGATTTGGTTGGAAGAGAGAATGGAAGGTGAAGTGGTAAAAGTAGTACCTACAGACAAGTCTTGCCCAAAGTTTTGCTGTGAAGGTTTGATGGGAAAACTGCCATTCGTTTCTTAAGTAGAGGAATTGGGTTGGTCAGCTATTAAGGAAACTCTACTCAAGTTAACCCTGGAGATAATTAATTCAGTTATTTGGTAGGTATGTTTTGTTCTTGAAGGATTTCAAAGCCGAATTTGATCAAGATTTTCTTTGACTCCTATTCAAGGTGTTATTATTTACCAGCTGCGGTGGCTCGGTCCCTGACCCACCAGAATAGAAGCTATAACCTCTCAGAACAACTGGTGGGACCCCGCCAATGCATAATCCTATTGCCAAGGACTGTCTGGCTATAGGTATGGATGTCTTTCTCAGAAATACTTTGATCAAAGGGACTGATTTTCCAGATCAGATTAGAGGGATGGTAGGGCCCTAAAAAAGTTGTAGCTAATATTGCAAAATGTATGCGAATTCTTCTGTTTGAAGGCCACATTTGTAATCAAGAGCCTTGGAGGCAAAAAGGACAGGAAAGCAAACAGGAACATCAAAAAGTCTTGTTTTCCTCCCCTTAAAAACTAAGATAAGCAGTATGTGACCAGTTGGGGAGGAAGCACGAAACGAATGTTAGCATATTCTAAGTAAGAATTATGAGGACAAAAAGTCTTTGGTTTCAAATGGTCATTTCATTTTGAGCTATAACATTAGAAACAATGGATTTCTTCAGTGGCAGAGCACCTATGATAGGGAAGTTTTCTTTGTTTCCTCAGTGACCAGTGCTAGGGTTGGAATTAAGACGATACATACTGGGGCGCCTGGGTGGCTCAGTGGGTTAAAGCCTCTGCCTTCGGCTCAGGTCATGATCTCGGCGTTCTGGGATTGAGCCCCGCATCGGGCTCTCAGCAGAGAGCCTGCTTCCCTCTCCCTCTCTCTCTCTGTCTGCCTCTCTGTCTACTTGTAATCTCTGTCTGTCAAATGAATAAATAAAATATTAAAAAAAAAAAAGACGATACGTACTAGCACTGTTTTGCATGTGCTCTGTGTTTTTATGACAGGATGGGGTGGGGGGAGGGGCAGAGGCCTACAGCTAAAAGTAGATGCACGTTATCATGCTAGCTCAAGACTCCTCCTCATTTTTCCCTTTGGTAAAGTGTACCATCTTGCATTATGCCAGGAAATAATTTTTCAAAGAGGAATTGCAGCATATTTTTTTTCTTTTGACAAATGCCATACAGATAAACCTCTCAGCATAATTGGCCCTCTTTCAAAGATTTTCATGTGAAATATTTATAGTGAAATGTAAGTCTGTCTGGTATATAAACAGAGTTAATTGCAGCTATTATACTCTCCTTTACACTTCTCAGTGATTGCTTAGAATGTCACGTCTCGATATACTTTCAAGAAAATTGGAATTTAAAAGTTAGTTTTGAAAAGAAAGCAGAAAAAAATGAGAGTTTTGTGGGACGGATAAAGTGCTTAATGTTCTTTTGGTGAGTAGAGTCAATAACATTACCTTTCTTGAGTCAAGAGAAAGAAAGACCATGTTTACCTGAATTTCTTGTCTGTTGTCATTATTATTATTATTACTATTTTTGGTTGCATTCTTTTCTTTTAGTTGTGTGCTGGGGTTGACTAGAGAACATACGAGCATACCACGGAGATATTGTGGGTTGTGTTCCAGACCACTGCCATAAAGCAAATGTGGCAATAAACTGAGTCAAAGGAATTTTTTTTCCAAGTACATGTGAAAGTTGTGTTTACACTATATTGTAGTCTATAAACTGTGCAAGAGCATTATGTCTAAAAACACAATGTACATACCTTAATTTAAAAACCATCCTTTGGGGTGCTGGGATGGCTCAGTTGGTTAAGTGCATCTGACTTTCGCTCAAGTCATAATCTCAGGGTCCTGGGTTTGAGCCCTGCAATGGATTCTGCTTCTCCATCCCCTGCCCCTTCCCCAACTCATGCTCTCTTCTCTCTCTCTCTCATATAAATAAATAGAATCTTAAAAAAATAAAAACCCACCCTCTGATGTGGTATATTTGTATTTTATATAATACACACATATTTATGTGTATATATATACATACACATATATGTATTTATACATATATGTATAATGGAACAGAATATTTGGAATATGCTGGAATATTACTCAGCCATCAAAAGAATGGAATCTTGCCATTTGCCATGATGTGGATGCAACTAGAGTGTATTATTCTAAATGAAATAAGTCAGTTAGAGAAAGACAAATACCATATGATTTCATTCATATGTGGAATTTAAGAAATAAAACAGACGAACATAAGGGAAATAGAATAGGATAAAAACAGAGAGAGAGGAAAACCATAAAAGATTCTTAACTATGGGGAACAAACTGAGGATTGCTGAAGGTGAAGTTGGTGGGGGTATGGAATAACTGGGTTATGGGCACTAAGGAAGTCCTTTGATTTAATGAATACTAGGTGTTATATGCAACTGATGAATCACTAAGTTCTACCCTGAAACTCATAATATACTATATGTTAACTAACTTGATTTTTTTTACATTTTTGAATTATTTTTTAAACATTTTAAAAAAAAGATTTTATTTATTTATTTGACAGACAGAGATCACAAGTAGGCAGAGAGGCAGGCAGAGACAGAGAGAGGGGGAAGCAGGCTCCCCACTGAGCAGAGAGCCTGATGCGGGGCTCAATCCTAGGACTCTGGGATCATGACCGGAGCTGAAGGCAGAAGCTTTAACCCACTGAGCCACCCAGGTGCCCGTTAACATTTTTTAAATTAACATATAATGTATTATTAGCCCCAGGGGTACAGGTCTGTGAATCATCAGGCTTACACACTTCACAGCACTCACCATAGCACATACCCTCCCCAATGTCCATAACCCAACCACCCTCTCCCTACACCCCTCCCTCCGGCAACCACTAACTTGATTTTAAATAAAAAAATTCCCTGAGCTTTCAGTGAGTCATAATCTTTTTTAAAAAAAGATTTTATTTATTTATTTGAGAGAGTATAAGCAGGGGGAGCAACAGAGGGAGAGGGAGAAGCAGGCTCCCTGCTGAGCAGAGAGACAGATGTGGGGCTCCATCCCAGAACCCTGAGATCATGACCTGAGCTGAAGGCAGACACTTCACTGACTGAGCCACTCAGGTACCCCTGTAAGTCATAATCTTTTTGCTGGTGGAAGGTCTTGCCTCGAAGTTGTTAGCTTTTGACTGATCAGGGTCGTGGTCACTGAAGGCTATGGCAATTTCTTAAAATGAGACAACAATGAAGTTTGTGCTTGGATGGTCTCTTCCTTTCACGAACAATTAATCTGTAGCGTGAGATGCTGTTTGGTAGCACTTTACCCACAGTAGAACTTCTGTCAAAATTGGAGTCAATCCTCTTAAACTTGAGGCTTAATCAATTAAATTTATATGATATTCTAAATCCTTTGTTGTCGTTTCAACAGTCTTCACAGCATCTTTATCTGGAGTAGTTTCCATCTCATGAAACTACTTTCTTTGCTCATCTACATGAAACAATTCCTCATCTATTCAAATTTTACCATGAGATTGCGGCAATTCAGTCCCATCTTCAAGCTCGCTTCTAATTCTAGTTCTCTTGCTGTTTCTACCACATCAGCAGTTACTCCACTGAAGTCTTGAATTCCTCCAAGTCATCTGTGAGGGCTGGAATCAACTTCTTTCAAACTCTTGTTAATGTTGATATTTTGACCTCTTCCCACGAATCATGAATGTTCATGATGGCATTTAGAATGATGAATCCTTTCCAGAAGGTTTTCAGCTGACTTCCCAGATCCATCTCAGGAATCACTGTCCACATTAAGAAATGTATTTCTTGGGGCGCCTGGGTGGCTCAGTGGGTTAAGCCGCTGCCTTCGGCTCAGGTCATGATCTCAGAGTCCTGGGATCGAGCCC